>NC_039365.1:86394525-86512128 GCF_003573695.1 Papaver somniferum | reverse complement strand
AAAAAAAAAAAAAAAAAAAGCTTCCGAGTCGGCGGCTCCTTCAGGCGATTCTTAGGCGACTCCCCGAGGACATCAATCTTATCTCTCATTCAGGTGATTCTTTAGCTTTCTTCGATTTCAAATCCATACCAAATCTCCTTGTACATGTAGGTGTTGTCCTTAACTTGACATAGGTACTCCACGCACGTCTCCATGTTGAATTCTTAATGGATCCAGATGATTTTTCACAAAGGTAGTTCTACCATTTCCTTAACATTTGAGAAGAGTGAGAGAGAGAGAGAGCTATCTTCGTTCAAGTAACCGATTGAGTCGTAGCTCGCTCTTGGGTCTAAATTTTTTTCCCAAAGTGGACTCTCTCATATAGTACTGAACCTGTATGTTGTTGCTAGCGGAAAAAAAATTGTTCGCAAAGGCATAATAATTCTGTGTCCCGGCAATTCTACCACTTAGCATGTCATGCAAGTAAACCTAGTAGACATTGTAAGTATAACTTAGAAACATCACCTCGAGTCCATGGCCTTCGCTTTAATAACGATGTTTGAAAATGACATTGAACACTAGTATGTATGGGGTCAAAAGAATTTCATTGTTTGAAATGCATACTTGGTGGCTCCGTAATCCAAGATCTCAGTTGGTTTCAACTCCACTGCAAATGTTTTTGAGAACAGTTTCGAAACTCTACTACAAATGTTTGTTTTTGAGAGCAATTTCAAAACTCAAAAACGTTTGTAGTAAATTTCCTCCATAATGGGCTAACTTGGTGGACTAAATATATTGGACTTGGTGGACTAAATGCATCGACTTGGTGGACTAGATTACAACTTATACGGACTTAGTGGGTAATTATATGCGAAAGTTGAAGTTTCCTAAAATTTAGGAGGGGCTACAACCAGGTTTAGTCAACCTGTGCTTCCGCCCCCGAATCTAATAAAAGCAAACATAAACCAATTCATTTCCTATGCTGGTGAGATATTGAAAAGACTCGTACCGCCCCAAGACGAGCCTTGCCCTTTACAATGGCATATGGAATCTCCATTTTACGGCATAATGCTGGAAGCCAGACAACAAGCTCAATGGGATCAACATCGTGTGCAATAATAACCATTTGGGCCTTGTTCTGCACAAATTTATAGGAAAATGAAAATCACATGAAAACTTAATCGAAAAGCTTTTATAGTTGATTAAAAATATGAGGCATATGCATATTCTACCATGCGATTAGCTATTTCATTACCATATGACTAGAGAAGGACGATCCCGATGACTCTGAGTTGATGAGTCATCGTCCCTTTGTAACTTTACGCATAAAAGGTTCAGTTCTATAATGATTGATTGTATGCGAACATTGTTTGTGAACATTTGGATGCCATCGTGATCTACGTGTTCACAATCTGGCGCTAGAAATAGGGGCTCTGTCTTGGTAAAAGATTTATCTTATCCTGTAGCTTTACGCACTCTTTTTATTCCAAGCACCGTTCTTTGAAAATAACGGCGCCTGAAACAGCTTTAGCAAGCATCTTATGTTTTCAACAAACAACTCTATCGGTAGATCCACTTTCATTTTTATGGGATCTACGTTTTCAAAATACTTGCAAGTCTTTATCTTTGAAAAACAAATCTATGGGTAGATCCACTTTCATTTTTATGGGATCTACCTTTTCAAAATACTTGCAAGTCTTTACCTTTGAAAAAAAAATCTATGGGTAGATCCACTTTCATTTTTATGGGATCTACGTTTTCAAAATACTTGCAAATCTTTACCTTTAAAAAACAAATCTATGAGCAGATCCACCTTCATTCTTGTAGGATCTTCATTTTCAAGCTGTTATCTTCGTTATGGGATTTTCCCCACTTTCTGTAAATGCTCGGTTTAGACTAACGTATCTAACCCAACACGCGCGGATATCATTTCTTTGATGATAATTTTCTTGTGCACAAAAATAAAGAGAATCGAAGATGGAAAAAACAAAGGATGTAGGAAAAGTCAAAGCACCATCGAAAGATGCGCCAAGGACAACCCCGGTAATGGCGCGCAACAAACAAAAAGGCGAAAAGATAAAGGCAACATACCAGAGACAAAATGGAGCTGAGAGCACGATGCCTTTGGATGCCAGCGCAATAGCAGCGGAAGCATTGAAGGCCTCTAATGCCAAAGGGGGAGCCTCTAAAGCAGTAACATCCAGAGCAGGAGCCTCCAAAGTGACAGCAGCCACCCGGCCAAATGAACAGCGTGAAGGGATGACAGAGTCAGTAATACAGCAACCACTCTACGGGATGTCGCTCACCAACGAACCGAATCTGCCACTTCAAGTTAATCAACCTCTTCTGATAGAAAATCAACCCGCACAACAAGCCCCGCATATTTGACCCTCCGGTCCCGTTGATACAAATTGTTGGCGAAGATAACACCGCAGCGGCTGATGGACAAATGTAGGGGGGGACACCGAACCAAGGATCAAATCACTCTGTCCAGATGATGGCAGAGTTGGAAGAATTAAGGAAGAACCAGAGGGTATACGCGGACGCGGTAGCTCTACTGGCGCAGGAAAACCAACAACTCAAGGATAGGATCGCTCATAGCGCAGAAGTGGAAAATCCACACGACGAGGCTAACTCCATGTCACCGTTACTAAATCAAGACCGAAGGATGGTAGTGGACAATATGAACAACCCGCAGCCGCTAAACCAAAGAGATGCCAGAGGAAACCGAAGATCCGACCCAGATTACAATCCAGAGGACTCAGGTTACTTCGATAGCGAGATCCCGAGACTAGGAAGATCCATCATTCACCAGGAGCACCAGCTAGCGATGGAGAATCTTCGTGCGAAAATGATGTCGGAAATCAAGCAGTTGAAAGCCAAGCAGGGGGGCGGAACACTGGATTAAGTGATGAAGGAAGACAACACTACCCCGCTAACCCAGCGTTTAGCCAAAGTTCTCATCCCCCAGAAATGCTCTGTCCCAGCCTTCGAGTGTTACGACGGATCCAGTGATCCCGCTGCCCATCTTCGTTATTACAATCGAATCCTGGCCCAGTGGGATTATGACGATGCAATACTTTGCAGATATTTTCCTTCAAGTCTAAAAGGATCTGCGCTGTCCTGGTTCAATAACCTGCCACCGGACTCCATTGATTCCTATGACCAGCTCACTGAGAAGTTCTTGGCAACCTACATGTACAACAAGACCGTCAACACCGGAATGGACAAGCTCTTCTCGCTTGCAATTCGATATAAGGAGACAATCAAGGAATATACTGACAGATGGCACAACATCTGTCAGGCCATAGAGAACGTTGATCCAGTGGTCAGTATCAATTGCTACAAATGGGGGCTAGACAGGATGAACCCGCTATTCGTCGAGATTCATGGTACCATCCCCGCTATCGAAGGAGATCTTCGAGTAATCATATAAAAATATGCCAGGCTAGAGGAGATTCAGTGTGAAAATCCCAGAGCCCATACTCAAAGACCTCATCGAACCAACTCGGTGGAGCAAGCCAGCAGATCCAAAAGGGTCGGTTCTGGCGAACGGCCTAGCGAGGATAGGAAAGAACGAAGAAATGATCGTCGACGTGAGGATCGGAAATTCGAAGACCAGGTCTACACGAAGCTAAACGCCATCTACTCACGCATCCTAAGGGAGATCAAAGGACGGGAAAATCTTGAGTGGCCATGGTCCAAAGGGAAACAACCCCCGAGGTCCGAGAAATCTAAGGAATACTGCGAATATCATTGCTTCAATGGCCACCAGACCGATAAATGCAAAAACCTCAAGATAATGATACAAAAGATGATCAACGCAGGAGATCTCAAGCAGTACATACATAAAGTGGATACCGAAGATAGGACCAAACGAAGCAAGCAGGTTCAATTGCCTGAAGGAAACCGAACCCTTAACACCATATCATGCTCCGGAGCCGTAGGGCCTTCGCTAACAACGCAAATAGGGAAAAGGTTAAAGAAGCAATTTGAGGACTACTGTGAACTGTACAAAATCGATGGAGTGGAAGTAGACGAACACGAACATTGGATGGACGCACCTATGAATTTCGACGCTGAAGACATCGAAGAGGATATGGAAGATCACAATGATCCTTTGGTCCTCACGTTACCAGTAGCAGGATTCAATGTCAAGAAGATCCTCATCGACGGAGGGAGCTCAGTTAATGTTTTGTTTTATGACACATTCAAACAAATGGAGCTTAACGACGAGCAACTAATGTCTTCGTACTACACCATCTACGGGTTTAACGGGGCTCCTACGAAGCCATTAGGAGACATCGTCTTGCAAGTAAACGCAGGCCCCATGAAAGTGGATACACGATTCAGCGTGGTAGATGCTCCTTCCCCTTATAATGCCATCATTGGCCGAAGATGGGTGCACAATCTCAAAGGAGTAGCAACAACCTATCACCAGTACCTCAGGTTTCCGACACCCGAAGGAGTAATGGAAATAAAAGGAGATCAGGTTACCGCACGGGAATGCTAGGCTCTACAAAATCAGATCAATAACAAACAAGATGAGCAGCGGAAATCTCGAAGAGATCGAAACAAAGAGGCTGCGAAGGAAAAAACAATTGATCTTTACCTCGAAGAAATTTCTAGAAGGATCCTCACAAAGGAGAACATCATTTTAAACACCGAGGAGAGCACTTCAACAACAAAGGAGACTGAAGAGCCCACCAAATAGCAATTAAAGAATGTTCCTCTCCTTGGGTAACCAAAGCCCACGTTCACACCTGTAGAACCTGTGAAGGAGATCAACACAGGGACCAAAGAAAATCCGAAGATGATCAAGATAGGGACCATAATGCACAAAGAAAGAGAGATGTCCCTAATCAAGCTGCTCATGGAATACGCGGATATCTTTGCATGGAAACTAGGAGACATGCCAGGAATTGACCCAAAGATAATCCAACACGAACTCCGTATGAAGCCAAGGACACCACCTTTCAGGCAGAAAGTACGTAAAGTAGCACCAGAGTATCATAAAGCAATAGAGAAGGAACTCCGCAAGCTGTTAGAAGCAGAGTTCATCAAGGAAGTCAAATATCCGACATGGATCTCAAACATGGTCATCGTGCCGAAAAAGAATGGAGGAGTAAGGATATGTATCGATTTCACCAACCTCAATAAAGCATGTCCGAAGGATAGTTATCCACTCCCAAACATCGATCAACTGGTTGAAGCTGTCGAAGGATACGAAGAATTATCGTTCATGGATGGTTATTCTGGTTACAACCAAGTGGCGCTGGCAGAAGAAGATCAACAACACACAACATTCTACACCCCGCACGGCCTCTATTGCTACACGAGGATGCCCTTTGGACTTCGAAATGCAGGGGCAACATACCAGAGGATGGTTGATGCTATCTTCAAGCCATGGATCGGTAGCACCTTAGAAGTATATGTCGATGATATGCTCGTCAAAAGAAAGCTGCGCAAGGATCACCATCAAGATCTGAGGGATATCTTTGAAGCAATGAGGAAACACCATATGAAATTAAACCCCGAAAAATGCACATTCGGTGTCACCTTAGGGAAATTTCTTAGGTATCTAGTGACGAAGAGGGGCATCGAAGTAGATCCCGCGAAGATCCAGGCCATCGTAAAGATGCTGTCCCCGAAGAACCTAAAAGAAGTTCAAAATCTCAACGGATCCTTAGCAGCTCTGGGTAGATTTATCGCCAGGTCATCGGATAAATGCAAACATTTTTTCAACATCCTCAAAAAAGGGAGCAAGTACGAATGGACCGCTGAGTGCGAAGAATCTTTTCAAAAGATCAAGGAATACCTGGCCATGATCCCGATCCTACAAAAGCCTGATCCCGACGAGGTACTGGCCCTATACATAGCAGCAACAGAAGATGCAGTCAGCGCAATATTGGTTAAAACAAATACAAAGGTAGAGCAACCTATTTACTACGTCAGCAAAACCCTCAACGCGACAGAAAGAAACTATACGAAGATCGAGCAACTCATCTTGGCGCTAGTATGGGCTACCCAAAAGCTAAGGACATACTTTTTGACTCACTATATCCGTGTTCCATGCAAAACACCATTGGAGGCAGTTCTCAAAAGCGCTGGGAAAGTAGGAAGGATAGAAAAGTGGAACACCCACCTTGATCAGTTCAACATTATCCATGAAATCCAACACTCTCAAAAATCGCAAGTCTTGGAGGACTTCCTAGAAGATCTACCCCTGGACAATGACGAAGAAGTGAGGGGCATACCAGAAGTAGATGAAGGCAAAGACCCAGTCGATATTCTCGAGCCCTAAAACTAAAGACGATGGGAGGTTTTTGTTGACGGATCAAATTATAGGGAAGGTGCGGGCATAAACATCGTAATCACCACCCCAACTGGAGATAGGATCGTGCATGCGTTGAGCTTGGAATTCAAAGGGCATACCAATAACATCGTCGAATACGAAGATGTGGTACACGCTCTTCGATTAATAATAGAAATGGGAATAACCGATGTACGACTGACAAGTGATTCGCAACTGGTCATACGACAAATAGGGTTATAATACAATGTCTACGATGAGACCCTTTCAGCATACATGGCTCTGGTCCAGACTCTGGCATCCCAAATACCAACTATCAAATTCCGGCACTTAGGCAGAAAGGAACTCAGGCACGCTGACGCCTTAGCTTATATATCATCCATGCTGAGAGAAGAAGGTATCAAGGCAATCAAGATAACTAGAGTATACGAACCCTCAGTCATCCCTCAGGAAGCCTTCGCTGCAAATCGTAAAGACGATGTAGGGGAGGATATCGCTGACGATGACGTAGGAGAAGACATAACTGACGACTTTCATGAAGAAAATATCATGAAAAGAGCCAACGAAGACGAAGATTTCAAGAACGAAGAAGATTGGAGAACCGAAGTTCACCTTTTCCTCAAAGAAGGGACGCTGCCTGCGGACTTCAAACAAGCTAGGAAGGTGCAGTCGAAGGCAGGAAGGTATGACCCGCGGGATGGAATCTTATACAAAAAGTCTTTCATTGGACCATTGTTACGCTGCCTGTCACGAGAAGAAGGGCATCGGGTGTTGAAAGACATACACTACGGAGACGCGGGCAACCATAACGGAATGAGATCGTTAGCAGATAAGACAAAAATGCAGGGGTATTACTGGCCAACAATGATACGAGATGCTGCGAGAATGTCAAGGAGATGTGAGGAATGCCAGCGCTTTGCTAAAAGAATCCACGCACCTGCAACAAAACTGAATTCGGTGGATAGTCCATGGCCTTTCTCAAAGTGGGGCATAAATATCGTGGGACCCCTGATCGAAGGATCGGGAAAAGATGATTCTTGATAGTAGCACAGACTATTTTAGTAAATGGGTAGAAGCTAAGGCCCTAGCAAGAATACGGGACTCGGATGTTTTCACGTTCATCTTCCAAAACATTATTTGCAGGTTTGGCATCCCAGCGGAGATTGTCTCTGACAATGGCAAGTAGCTGCAAGGGAAGAACATCGACATGCTCTTTGATACCTTGAAGATCAGAAAGAACAAATCGACCCCCATATATCCTCAAAGCAATGTCCAAGAAGAAGCCACGAACAAGACCCTTTCCCTCATACTCAAAAAGCAGTTGGACGAACACAAGGGACGATGGTGTGAGCAATTACACAATGTGTTATGGGAATACCGAACAACCCGAAGGTCGGACACAGGGGAATCACTGTTCCTCCTCACCTACGGAGCGGAAGCAGTCATCCCAACAGAGATCATCATGCTAACCACGAAGACCGAAGCATGGTAGAAGAACCTCACAACGGATATGATGCTGGAAAGGCTCGATGATATCGAAGAAAGAAGGGAAACAGCGCCAGAAGATGGAGAATCACCAACGAAGACTGGCGAGGGAGTACAATAAAAGGGTTAAGCTTATAAACTTTGTAGAAGGACAGTATATGCTGAGAACCATACCCCAATACAAGCGAGAGAAGAAATGGGGTAAACTAGAACCAACATGGAGAGGACCTTTTGTCATACATGATATTGCAGGGAGTGGATTCTACTACCTGCGTAACTTAAAAGGAGAAGTCCTCAGACACCTGGGAAATGCGAAGTATTTCAAGCCTTACCATCCATAAAAAGCAACGTAGTTCTGCACATGCGTGAAGAGCACCAGAAGAAGAAGACGACGTACCCGCTTGACATGTTTCTATCTCTAGACGAGGAATAGCAGACCTCAACTCATCAATCAAACAAGTTTTTTGCAAGATTCCTATTGGGGAAAGTAACTATTTACAATCAATAAAGACAGCGTATCAGCGGAATGAATGCCTGTAAATATATTAATAACGCATTACATACCCGGGAATGCTGCATCAATCCAACACGATTTTTACAAGGTCTCTATTGGGTAAAGTAACTATTTACAATCTCTCGGGACTCCCCTATCAGTGTCTATGAGTTTAGGACCATGTGGAAGGCTTCCAACAGAAAGAGATACCCAACCAACTAATAAGGCAGCGTATCAGCGGATTGAATACATGTGAATATTTTAATAACGCATTACATACCCGGGAACGCTGCATCAACCCCCACCGTCCGTTAATCCCCTGGCCAAGGATTAACCAACGGGGTGACAGGTCCAAAGTCAGTAACGAAGGTGCACATCCTCGTTATTGCAACCAAACACTTTCTACTACATAATTCATTCATTCTGATTGACTATATTTGTGTACTGTCTAAAAAAGTAATTGAATTAACCGTGCAGAAAAATCAGAAGTGTACATACTCAAACAAAAGATGATCTATCCCATGAAAGTTGATTACAATTTCGGGAAGTCAAGCAAAAAACACAAAATACAGCAAAAATTGGCTCGAAGCCAAGTAATCAACGAAGATCAACGGCCTGCGACTAAGACCCTACTTCCCCATAGAATACCCAGCGTTATCAGCGGGATCTTTCTGCTGAGGTGAAGGAACACTTCCACCCGACGAAGGACCAGAATAATAAGCTAAGGGCTCGGGCATTGGGCGACGAGGATACTCCTTGACAATACCATATTCTTTCTTAAGACCTTTCTCAATTTTATACAGACTCTTGTTGATCTCCTCGGCAAGCTGGCAGCGGGCTTTATAAGTAATCACGGTGGTCTTCAGCTCAGATTGTGATAGCGCAGATGTCAGACGAGTCACCTCCTTAGCCGCCTCCTTCGCCGCTTCATCCCGAGACTTAGCCAACCCTTCGTAATAATTGGTCTAACGTTGCTGCTGCACTAGGGCAGATTGAGCCTTTTGAAGCTTTTCATTTGCGAGGTCAAGCTATCTCTCGAGCTCTGAAAAAGAAGACAAAAATAAGTTAGAAACCAGAACCACAGAACTGTTCGCGGCCAAATAAATGTATACCTTCGACTCTAGCCGAAGCTATCTCATATTCATTAACTACAGCGTCCCGAGCATCATCAAGAAAATCATACTCGTCTGAAATTTTCTTATAATCCAACCGAAGATTCGTAAGAGCGAATTGACACTCATCCAACTCTACCTGCTTCATGGAGTCCAAATGGCGAAGGTGGTTGACTTCGTTATTCATCTCTTCTATGCCCTTGGTAAGCCTGTACATGTTAACTTCGATATCTTTTTCAGAACCCACTAAACGAGCAACATCATCCCGAGAAGCGGTTAAAGCATTACTAAGGGCATGAGCCTCGGCTCTGGCATCATCTCTCTCCCGAACAAGCCGTTGTATATAATCCTTCACTTCAGGATCATGGGACGAACGAGCTTGACGTAATTATTCTTCCAAGTGTGTCACCTTAGCCTCCAAGCTAGTAGAATTTTCACGAGCAACATGTAGGTTCTCACGAGTCCACAATAGAGTGTCATTAAACTGACGACGATCGGTATTGTAACCGTTCTGCATATCAACCATTTGGATCCGCCTTTCTCGCCACTCAGCTACTAGGGTATTATGCTCATTGGCCCGAGCGTTCCATTTATCGGCTTCACATTTAATTTTCTCAACTAATTCTCTGATCCGGGTAGTTTGCCGAGTCCTCTCATTCCAAAGCCATATCAATTCTCTGTTGTCACCCGATGAAGATAGGGCGGGGAGATTCAAACATCACACTAAGAAGACGGAAGGGAGAGACGAAGAGGAGAGTAGGAAAAGAAAACAAACCTTTAGAAGACAAAGAATCTTTTTGGGGCTTCTCCAACTCACTACGAACCGATGCAAGATCAACACGAAGATTCTCCTCTTCGGCTCCGAGCTGCTCCTTCCCCTTCAGATGGTTCTTCAACTCCAATATCTCCTTGTCCTTAGCAGCAATAAGCACTTCAGCAGCGTTCAACTCTTCTTCCCTATGAAGAAGCTTCCCCTCAAGCTTGAGGGCCTTCGCCTTGAAGAATTGGTACAGAGTGTTGTTGCAATGTCCACTTCTCATTATCTACGATAATGATGAAAAAATTATAACTATTAATACAAAGGTATGTCAACAATAAAAGAAGGAACCTATGATAACTTACTTCAAGAACACGCTGTTGGGGATAACCATACTGGTACCCATCAGCGATAACCATCAATTCAACAACAGAAGAAGGGGGATCGACCAGTAAGCTGGTAGAAGTAGCTCCCAATTCGTTCTTCCAACTTTCGACAACGTCATCGGGAGACGACAGCTGCATCCTTTGGCGGGTAAAGGCATCGGAGTTTTTCTCACCAGGTATCACTGGGGCAGGGTTCGGCACAAACATCCGATTTTTCTTCATCAGCCAATCCAGTGTGGCATCATCACCATCCTGCATCAGGGCTCTATCAAAAGCCTCCGAAGATGGACTAGCGGAAGTGCCAATATCATCCGCGTCCCCCTGACCAGTGGAACACTTCTTGGCCCTGGCCTCCTCGTTAACACGAGTTTCATCACCCAAATTTCCCTCTTGACCAGCTGCCTTTTCGCCACCGGCCCCAACATCCTCTTCATCACCGGTTCCAGCTTCCTTTTCTCCACCATCCTCGGTTTCTACCCCACCAGCGGTTTTCTCACCTTCGTCCCCAAGGACATCCCAGTTATCATTCGGCGAAAGCAAAGAAAACTCCTCAGCTAGTCCCATGGTAGCGTTAATATCCATCGGACCCCCAGCGGAATGAATCTTACCAAAAGAAAATTCTGGGGAAGGATTTGTTGGATGAGGCTCAACATCCCCATTGTGCTGGTCTTTCACCGATCTAATAGGAGGATCGTTCATCGGAATGTCAGGCGTAACTCTCTCTTCGTGGGTACCACCATCTTTTCTTTCATCCTTCTCATGATTAGGAGGGGAAGTATCTATTCGTTCCTCATCATCGGTAACCTCCTCTTCGTCCTCAACATCTTCATCATTCACGGGGCTGTTAACCTCATCCTGAAAGTCTACCTCCTCCGCAGGGGCAGTAGAAGACTGAACCGCGCCAATATTATTTTTCTTCTTTGCCTAAGGATATAACACTCAACACATCAAAACGACGACTATTTACCTTAAACTAAGAAGAAAAGGGGTAACATAAGGGACCATACCTTAGCAACGACATTACCCTTCGGAGGAAGGACGACATCAGAGCTTTCATCTTCGTCAGCAGCGTCAATGGCATATTCGAACTTCATGCCATCGAAGTTCAAGCGCCAGGGGCAGAAGTCACCATAGCGAGCGGGAGCGCTATCACGAGGTTGACTATTAGCGGTAGGACACCATCCCCGCGGACCAGGTACCCAGACGTAAGCCCAAGGACCGACAACTTCAATAACGGTGGCATGACACTCATAGTCATGGTCACGTTTGAGCTTTTCACGATTAGGAAAGAGTTTCTGCTGAGAAGTCCCTTCGGTACCAGGAACGTAGCGAAGCTTTGAATCACTCACCTCACTTAAGAGGAAAACTTCACCACGAGAAGCAGGAACTGAACAAAAACCTACACTCCAAGCCTTGCGGTTCCTACTGTTGACATAATCCCCAAAAGAGGCATTAAAGTTTGCAGGAGTATACAAGTCTCTCTTGCCGGGATCGGGAGCATAGCAGGTCATCGTCGTTTCACCATGACTACGAAGATAACACTCCCTCAAGGTCCGAAGATAGTTCCCACTTATCTACACCACTGAACGACAATGAGTATTGTGGGTGGAACCTTCGCGATCAGGCAGAACATCATAGTAAAAAGAATCACCCGACTTATACAAGGGCAGCATAGACCCGCCTTGAAGGCTACTATAGTAGTCAACAAGTGAAACTCATCGTACTTATAGTTCACAATCATATCATAGGAAAGATCGTCATCTGGCGCAAAGAACTTGAAATCAAAAAATTCAAGGCCATGCTTCTTTTTGAACACTTCAAGGTCCACATGCTTGAAGGTGACCTTCTTATTCCCCACTGAAATACTTCGTATCATTGGAGCAACGTTAGAGTCATCAGGCTCGTTCAACAATGGCTTCTTCGCTTTTGGAGGACTTAGATCAGAGCCTTTTCTTTTGACCGGTGAATTCCTGGGAGGGTCCGCTGTGGGAACCGTAGATCTTGAAGAAGACTCCTTCACCAGAGGAATGGATTGCGAAGCTCTAGGTCTCGAATGCATCGACGCCTGAGGCAACAGGGATTGAAGAGGAAGAACATTTAATGGTTCAGCACGCTGAGGAGAAGGTTGTTGCACAACCTTCGGATCAACACGCTGGGGAGAAGGTTGCTGAACACCCTTTGGATCAGCACGCAGAGAAGAGGGGTTAGACACTGGACGGTTAACCGCATACCGAGACCCCTTCGGTGGATCTTCTTTCTTCGTAATAGAAACCTTCAGACCTGAAGATGATGGAACTTTCTGGGCTCGCGGATCTGGTTGCGAAGACCTTGGCGGACCACCCTTTGGCGGAGATATATCAGGACTTCTATGTGGGGATCTGTAGGGGCTTGACGACGGAGTTTGATAGGGAACCCGATGACGATCAGCCATATCTACGAAGGGGCACAAAAACAAAATAAAGGTTAAAACAGAGAAGGAAATAAATCAAAATATTAGGGTTTGGCAACCTTTACAAACTCATCAGGAATATCACTCAGAAATTCTAAAAACCGCAAGATACAAAACCCCGAAGTATTACTGGATATGGAAAACAAGGTAAAATCACCGAAAGGAAGTCCCCCGGCTTCGTGATAAAGAACAAGGGCAAGTATATATACTTTGATATATTTTTTCTTCATCACGAAACCAAGAACACACAAGCAGAAGATTAACAGTCAATCAAAATCAAAATAAAGACAATCTCATACCTCAATCAGGAACGCCTCGGTGAAAACGCAGAGGATCCGCGGAAACCAAGTGAACAGTAACGACCAAAAACTCTAGACGTCTGTAAATCAAACTAGCAGGAATTAATGACTGAAGAACAACGAAGAAGAAGGAGAAAGAAGTCCAGAGAATGAACTGACAAGGGAATGAAAGAATAAAATTTATTTCACTAATACCTTCCCTCCTACTTATAGCATGCAAAAAGTTAAAACCGTCCCATGACTCAAGAAGGAGTTAATGCTGATAGTGGTAAACGTGCCCTTATTTCTAGGGGAAGTTATTATGGACAGATGAAGAATTGGAGAAGACCGTTTTCTTCCAATTTTGACTAAACATCCAAATCATAAGAAAAGAGGCAAATTGTATACACACAATTCATCACTCGCCACGTGTCCAAGGAGATACACGTGGAGGACACACGGCTAGAGGCATCAAGATACGATGCCACATACCAACATCCAAGGAATGTCTAACAGTTGTATGTGATCATCCTTGAACTAATCCAACGGCTGAGAACCATGGAGCACTGAAGGAACGAGCCACCGCGAAGTACTGAAGATCACCCAAAGATATGCTTTATCTCATCTCAAGGCATACCCAAGACCAACGGCTAAGATTAGCTCCACTGACGAAGACATGACAGGGGCATCAGACATCTGTCTGACGCGTGCAGACCTCCCCAACCACCCGCATTAAATACCTTAGGCATATGGTACGTGTCAATCGATCTATGGAAGAGAACTAGGTGGTTCATCGTCATCGAGCATAACCGCTGGGGGCATCAGTTAGGAACGAAGACACCAGCGGCATCGGAACAAAGAACGAGAAGATAAGGTTGTAATTGTCCCTGACAGTGGACCCCATGTATCAACTCTATAAATACCCTTCTCCACCAAGAGAGAAGGGGGCGACCAATTCTTGGTAAACATAGGAGAGAGATAAATAGGAAGAGTAAGTATGAGTTCCTTTTCCCTTTCTAGCTTCCTATTTCAGATAAAGTCATTTGACTATCTTTGTAACTCCCAACTACATAGTGAAACACCAACCCCCGTGAATGTAGGCCTTAGTGCTGAACCACGTAAATCACCATCTCATTTACATTCAGCACTTTATATTATGTCTTTATATGTATGCTTCGATTTATTATTTATTCTACCATGCGATTAGCTATTTCATTACCATATGACTAGACAAGGACGAGCCCGATGGCTCTGAGTCGATGAGTCATCGTCTCTTTGTAACTTTACGCATAATAGGTTCAATTCTATAATGATTAATTGTATGCGAACATTGTTTGTGAACATTTGGATGCCATCGTGATCTATGTGTTCATACAACTTGAGCCCTTTTCAACAGCCTTTCCTTCTTAGCAGCCTTGTCTTCAGGTCTGTACTTCAGCAACATCTTGAAAAAGATTTGTGGCAGCAACAGTAAAACGTTAGGCGATGGAATAAAAACACGAAATACAGCTGATAAAAATGCCAAAGGGAAATCAGTCACCAAATGAATGGCATACCAAGGTTCTTGACAAGTGTTTTGGTAAACTGGTTCAAAGCAGGTGGAACCTTCAATCGTTGCTTCAAAATCCTTCGCTGCCTCTGGATACGAACAACCTTGGGACATTTAACGGATCTATGAAGATCCGTTTTTGGAGGTAAAGCACCACCAATACCAAATTGTTTTGGGCGCTTCTCAAACAAAGGATTAACAACTTTTTCCTGTAAGAGAAAAAAATCCAAATGCATCATTGGACTATGGAACTTTGACCACTTATAATACACAATACTGAAAAAGAAATACTCTACGCACTAAATTCAACATAATGGGCAACCTAAGCATCTAACTTGATTTGAATAAAGCTGCGTTACTGTCTAAAAGTTGGCGCTAATACAGATTAAATCAACAATTTTCCATAAAATAAAAGAATATGAATTACTCAGTTTAGAGCACCAAACTAATGCATCAAATCCACATTGGGGGAAAAGGAAAACTTCAGGTAGTGCTCACTGCTCACTAGTTAAGCATCTACAACCTAGTACTGCAAGCTCCATCCACTATCAAACTTGTTATCAAAATATTACTAGATACTTTTCTAAGTCTCTATTAACAGAAAAAAATATACTCCATCTAAAACGAAAGACCATAAGCATATTATAGAACATTGATTATACAGTTATTGCTTGGCTGAACACAAGACCAAAAGCTGATTCTGACCAAATAAATATTCTCCAATATACAGAAGAAGAAAAAAACAAATCAAAAACTTACCGTCTTTTTCTTGGCGGCTACAGGGTCTTAACACCTCTTGTGGGAGCGTGCAAAATATCTAGATTTCAGAATATTAATCAAAATAAGATTTTTCATTGAATCGCATCACCTAAACATATAATTGTATAAATCAAATACACAAATCTGCGGTATACACTAAGGGTTGATGAAAAACAACACAAACAAATGTAGAACATTGTCTATAAATAATCTGTAAATCTGAATAAAATATTAAATATATACCATTTTATATGAAACCCAGTTTATGCAAGGATAAGTAAGTAGATTGAGAAAATACTAAGTAAAGATTCAAAAGGAGGGGGGTTTACTTACCATTTGATGCAGATCAAAACCCTAATTCCTACTGAGAACGAAAGAAGGAAGAACAAGAAGAGGGAGCAAAGAGACGGTACTATTTTTTTACTCGGTCAACAAAAATAGAATAAAAAAGCGAAACTGTAGAGGGACTAGGCTAACTTAGCGCTAAGCCAAAAGGCTGCACGCTAATAGAACCTATTTAAAACGAAAGTAAACATCTCCAGGACGTTCAACAGAATGAATAAAGCCTGGCCTACCCTCATAAAACTCATAAATGTCCTTAGCCAACAAACAAGCTTGTTTGGCCGATTCATCAGCTGAAAAGTTTGCCTCTCTGTAGATATGAATATAACTAATATTGTTGTAAAAACTCTTCGCCATTCTCCACTTCTGCATTAGATGCCACGGAAACTCTCCTTTTTGAAGAGCAAAAATGCAACTCATCGAATTCGATCTGACGCATAGATTTTTGACATTCCATCTTTGAGCATAAACTGCACCGTAAATAACCGCACAAACTTCCGCATAGAAGTTGGTCTGCCAGCCCAGCCCAACGCACAAAACTCCCAAAACTGCCGAGCTAGAATCACGAAAAACAATACCAGACCCAGCTTGGCCCTGGTTTCCAAGTGATGCACCATCACAACAGATCATAAGCTCACCTGGATTAGGTGGTGTCCAAGTAGCTTCAATTGGAACTAAGTGTTTGCAAGACCTATGTTTCACTCGGAAGAAATTCAAAATTCGCAAATCATCTAAGGCATTATACATGTGGCCCTTCATTCTAATTGAGTTATCACGAATTACCTGATGAACCCGTCCCTTAAATTCAAGCCATCGGACCCGCATGTTCTAATAATAAGCCTTGTTGCGCAACTTCCATAATTCCGTAACTATTGCAAGATTTGCAACAAGCCATAAATCCTTTATCATCCTACTCCGCCCTTTTGCAACCTTGTAAGAGGCCACAAGATCTTCTTTCGGATGTAGATTAAAAATATCAGCTGCCCAATTCCAAATCTTCTTAGCAATTTTGCAATGCCAAGTAATATGGCTGACATCTTCGCAATCCTCCCTGCACAAGCGACACATAGAAGGCATCTCCCTACCTGTCTTCCTCATAATATTATCATCAGTAGCACAACATTGCTTATGAAATAACTTCCAGTACTGAACACTTAAAGTAGGATGCACAACACTTCTCGAGAATAAAGCTGCAGCTGGCGAAATTTCTGCAGGCCCCCTGATGGCAGCCTTAGCCGACTTAACAGAAAACACGCCCTTGTTGTCCAAGTCCCAAATTTTGTAGTCATCTCCACCACCAATTAGAGGCAAATTATCAACATCAATATTGCAACTTATCATCAATTCCTTAGTCTTTGGAGGAATAACCCAAGAGCCATCAACAATAATATCACTAACCTTGGCCTTAAAATCATTAGGGCCTTTTTTAGTGATGCCAAGTCTTTGCGCAATTGAAAAATCAGCACACCAATTATCAAAAAATAAGGAAGTATTAGCACCATTACCTATAATTGAGCGTGTATGCCTTTGCACAAAATTATGCACCAATCTGATTCCTGGAAAAACCGAAGAACCCAACTTATAATCAATCAAGTTGCCATTAACCTTGAAATACTTTGCCTTCAAGAATCTTGCCCAAGTCTTATCCGAGTCACGAATCGAAACCCACAACTTCATAAGCATGGCCCTATTAACATCAATCAATTTCTTAAGACCAAGTCCACCTTCACGCCTAGAACGGCAAAGATCATCATAAAGAACCGTAAAGTATTTACGCTTCTCAGCATCACCAGACCACAAGAAATTTTGAATGGCTCGTTCAACTGTCTTGATAGCCGTGCATGGCCATTTATACACAACCATGGAATGAAGCAAATAACTAGAAATCACTGATTTAATCAAAACTAGCCGAGCCTGAAAGGACAAGAGCTTACCCTTCCAACCTGCCAGTTTATCCATAATCTTCTCCATTACTTGTCGAACATGAATATGACGCACAATACCAGGTTTTAATTGGATTCCCAAATATTTATCTGGCAATAACGCCCTTTCCATGCCCATAAAATTTGCAATAGCAACAGCACGAGAAAGTCTATCGCCACCATAATAGAATTTGCTTTTGGCATAACTAACGTATTGACCAGAAGCCAGTTGATACATACCAAGCATCTCCTTCAAATACTGCAAACTGTGAAGATTACCTTTACAGAAAATAAGAATATCATCCGCAAAGAGTAAGTGAGTTGGCGCCACACCTTTCTTGCTCACCATATGGTGCATACTTCTTGCTGCAAACAACTTAGAGAGATTGCGGCTCAAGACATCTTCAATAAGAACAAAAATCAAAGGTGAAAGAGGATCACCTTGACGCAGCCCTCTAGTGATACTGAAAAAACCTTCAGGACTACCATTAATCATAATAGAAATCCGAGCAGAGTTAAGAATATTAAGCAGCCACGAACACCATGCATCAGAAAAACCATATTGACGAAAAACTTCAACAACAAACTCCCAACTAACCGTGTCAAAACCTTGAGCTATATCCAGTTTGAGGCCAACATTACCATGCTTCCTTTCCACACTAATCTCATTGATCAGTTCCAACGCCAAAGCTATGTTTTCATGAATGTTTCTTCCCTTCATAAACGCCACTTGTTCTTCAGAAATCAATTTATTCAACACTGTACCAAGTCTGGTAGCCATAATCTTTGTAATGATCTTGAAGAAGAAGTTGCTTAAACCAATTGGCTTATAATCCTTAATAGCATCAGATTTATTATTCTTGGGGATTAGAACAATAAAACTAGAGTTAATGCCGTTAAGAATTTTACGCATCGCCCAACAATTTTCAATAGCATTAAAAAGATCTCTAGAAATAATGTTCCAACAGACTCTAAAGAAAGAACCCGTAAAACTATCAGGGTCAGGAGCAGAATCAACGCCCAGGTCAAAAACAGCTTCCTTAACTTCATCCAAAGACGGAATAACATCCATAAAAGCACTTTCAGCAGCAGAGATGCTTTCATGTTCATAATCAAACAACCTTGGATCAATGTGCACAGCTCCACCATTGAATTTTGCATGGTAGTGATCAACAATGTAATCTTTTATTTCATCCTGCAAAAACAAAGTAGAGTTAGTAGAAATCTTCAATTCAGAGATTGTGTTTTGGCTCCTCCTCATACGAATGGAGTTGTGGAAAAACTGAGTGTTTTGATCACCATCCTCCAACCAACTAGTTCTTGATTTTTGCTTAAGCATAACTGCCAGCTCAGTCCGCACCTCATCAATAGCTTTCCTAGCATCAGCAAACTTCAAAAATTGCAGCTCACAACTAACATTCTGATCCAAAATATCATTCTCCTTATCAAGATTCAATTCCGCTTGTTTCAAGCGAAACCGAACATCTCCAAACACCATTCTATTCCAAATCTTCAACGCATCTTTCAGTCTCCTCAGCTTAGACGTAAAAACAAAAGGAGTCGTACCATCCATCCTGGCACTCCAATTATCCTTTACAAAATCCAAAAAAGATGGGTGAGAAAGCCACATTTTCTGAATTCTAAAAGGAGCCCTATTTGGCCTTGGACTATCAAAAGCAAAACCAAAAAGAGGGGAATGATCAGAGCAAATTCTTGGCATAGCTTTACACCTCCAGTTAGCAAACTTATCATTCCAAGCATCATTAATAACAGCCCTATCATGTTTAGAAACAATTCTATGGATGCCACTTCGATAATTAGACCAAGTATATTTCTTCCCAATAGCATCTGCTTCCACCAAACCATTGTCAGAGATCCAGCTTCGAAATTCATTCATAAAAATTTCTTTGATCGACCTTCCACCTTTCTTTTCATCTAAATGCAAAATACAATTAAAATCACCCAACACCAACCACGGAATGGAAATAAATCCCATCCCCAGTTGCCGCCAAAGAGACCTCCTTGCCACCGCATCAGAAGAAGCATGCACAGCCGTGATATAATTACCAGAAAAATCCAAAGTGATAGCCTGTTTTGAAGAAGATAAAACATTCGGCCTTGCTAGAGAATTCCTCCAAAAGACCCAGATGTTACCTCTCTGACCATGCACCTCATTAGTGATAACATCTTCACAGAAATCAAGCAAATTTAAGTTCCTAACAAAACGTGTAGTGCAACGAACCTGCGGCTCCGCAATACAAATAACATCAGGATTGTGCAAGCGATAGATCTCACTCAACTTGGCCCTTGCACCATCTTTATCCAAGCCTTGAGCATTCCAATAAAAGACACGCATTAATTAACTCTGTTCTTCGAAGGGCTTGCCGAACCCTGTCTGGAAGATTTTCCGCCTCGTGTTTGAACTTGACTAACATTTGCCACAGTAATAGTCTTCTTCTTAGGAACTCTTGATTTTTTATTTTTGTCAGCCAAATCCTTCTTCTCACGCTCATCTAGTTCTTTATCAGCAAGTAACTCCAAATTTCTTGCATCCTCTTCAACTATCTTTGACGTATTTGTTGCTACCATATCCACCGCATCTACAACTTCATCATCAGTTTCAATAACTCCCTTATCAATTTCTTCGGTCCCAGTTTCAAACCTATTAGAAAGTGTTAAGTTCTCTAAAGATTTAGCTGGAGTAGATCTTCTTGAAGTTTTAGTGGCTTCACTAAAACTAGCTTCATCATGAGCATCCGTAGGAGTCGGATTATTAACTGGGGAATGTTGCAAATCTAAAACCTTCTTCCTAAAATTCTCTAGCCTTGTTTTAGCAAGATCTTGTTGAATTTTGGCGACTTCAGCATCAGCCTCACGTTGCCTGGCTGTCTCTTTCATGGCCTCATAATTCCTATAAGCTTCCATCTCTTGCATCTCCAAATTGTTATCATCCTCTTTGCACAAATTATCGTGCACAGTTTCCGCAAGTTCCGCACCAACACTACGCAAAACTGATTCAACATCATCATTGCGAACAGATTCCGCATCATCATTATGCATCCCAGGCAAGGCCTCACCACCATCGTTTGCATCATCTCTGCATTGTTTGGAATGAACAACACCATCAATGAGTTGCAAAGAATGGACAACACTTTCATTGCGAACCCCAGCTAATGAAGAACCATCATTGTGCGGCACGGACGATGCTGCACCATCATTATGCATCTCTGATTCACCATCATCTTCACCCAATTGTCCACCAGAACTATCACTATGCTCGGGAAAAATTGTGCGTTTACCAGTAGCCATCTCAAGAATTGAATGCTTCTTTTTCATAGTTTTGGGATCATCTCCAGGCTTGTTAGTTTGGTCTTTTTCCAAGATTGGAGTATCATCTGCCACACCCTTCTTACCTTTAGGAATTCGTTCTTTTTGCCATAAATTCTTAAGATCTTCCATATCAGCTTCAATTGATTTTTTGATCTCAGGATCAGTTTCTACATCAGCCTTGTCCTTCAAATCATCAAACTTTTTTGTTCTACAATCAGATTTTTTATGGCCGATTGATTTGCAGTAATCACAAAAACTTGGCCTGTTTAAAATTTCATAATCTTGAACAAATATTTCGTCATTCTCTTCACCATCAATCAAAATCCTTCCTAAAGGTTGAGAGAAATCTATGTCAATCAAAGCAGCAACAAAGTATCCATATTCATGGCGCAAAGTACGCTGATCAACAGAAACCGGCTTACCAAGCCCTCTTGTCATTCTAAAAATCTTCTCTTCATCCCAAAACTCCTCTGGCAAAGCCGTGAAACGAACCCAAACTGCAGCTCTAGTAATCTTATCTTTCCCAGGATCAAACATAGGCGTCCATGGATGAATTTTAATCTGTTGAAATCCTGTTTCAGATTTAATCTTCCACGGACCATCGTAGCTTACACGTTTTCGATCATCTTCATTGTCTAGCTTAATAACAAAGTATCCCTTCTTACGTGGAATAAATTGAACCGAACCAGATAACTTCCATTGATTCAATAACTCTCTTTTAACATCTTCAAATTTTAGGGTTTTGAAAAATACCAAACGGCCAACCAAACTAAATCTCCACACAGCCTTAATCCTTGCGTGAGTCTCTCGCGGGATCTTAATCAAAACATCATTGTTTGTTGTAGAACGAATTGGAGGATGAGAGAGAGTTTCAGCATCAATCCTTGATAAAACGTGTGTTCTCTTCTTTAATATAGCCGCATAAGAGCCTTCCATATGCACGCCTTGATTGCCATCTTCATGCGGTTTCCTAAACGTGTTATGATTGCCGTCTTCCTTCAGATTCCTAAACGCGTTAGGATTTCCATCTTCGTGCTGCCTTCCAAACTCGGATGAATTAGGGTTCATAGCATTAGGGTTTGCAGCGTTATTCCTTGGGATATAGATACTTTTTGATCGAGATTGATTCCATATCCTTTTAGATTGATTATCTTGACGATTGCTTAAAACAGGCGGATTATTGTCTTGATTTTGCGCCATTAGAGCGCAAAATCAAAAGAAACCTAAAGAACGCAAAAGAGAAAAGGGAGGGAGAAAAAATCGGAGCTTCCTCACGTAAAACCCTAGAATTTGCGCTTTTTTGCAAAGAGACGGTACTAGATGACTGGTACTAGATGACTGCTACAGCAGTGGGGGCCTACCTGATCATAGAGGTGAGAATACCGGTAACACCTGCAGCTAAAGATCACCTAAATGGCTAAATTACACTTTCATTTTGACTTAGAAGTATTAAAAAGCTGCCTACACCAGGAAGCAGTTGTGCAATTTTGTGCATTGCATTATGAGTATATGGCCTCGGTGGCGTGCACAAAACGGAGCTGTGAGCAGAAAACAGTTTGCTTTTTAATGTGGCTAATGACGGTTTCCAAGCAGAGAGAAACCCATTAAAAACCAAAGTGTACATATATACTCCACAAGGGTGAGAGTCAGTGTGAGCCCAAGGCCAAGGGTGATGCAGTGTGTGCCCAAGTGCCAACTGTGCATGGGAGATGATAAGGCTAGCACAAATCCATGCCCAGAGTAGTATCAAATTTCATGTCCTACACGAAAACAAATTAATTTCTTAATTAATCGTTGGGTTTAAGTTGCACTCGACAAACACCATATATTTGTTCTAAAGATGTGGAATGTATTCCTTCCACCTGTCGCCTGCCCAAGTGCATGGTTAGCACGTGTAAATTCAGCTACTATACTAGACGACCAAGTTAACAGTTCCCGTAACCCAAAGTTGGGGCTAGCATAAATTTGCGAGGTTTAGTATTTTATTGATAGTGACTTGTGCTGTTTTAGGTCTTTGATCCTCTAGTCCCTCTGCGATTTTTTTTTATTGCTTTCTCCTTTATTTATTAGCCACAATTGTTAAATTAATTTTACATTTTTGAACCCTAACTTTTGAAGTGATTTTTTCCTATATCTGATCCTTTAGTTGTTTTCTTTCTCGTTGACTTTAATTGATTGGTTTGAATTTGTTCTTCCCCTTATTTTTATTCTCCGAACTACTCTTAGTTAATCTATGAAGTTCTCTAAATTTTTCAAATGTAAATTAAAATCTCTATCAAGTTTAATATATTCTAGTCGAATCCCAGGTACCATCTGTTTCAATTGGAAGAAAAGGAAACTACTGCGAAAACCAGGTATTCAAAGTAGTACTCAAATTCTTCTATGCACTGATAAGGTAAATTATTCAAGTAGAGAGGAACTGGATCCTGACGCATACGACGACGATCACACAACTTGAAAAATATGTTAGGGAATGAAACAGTTCAAGTCAAATATCACTAACCTCAAGTGGAAGGATGATTGTTGTCGTTGTAGCTCCTTGCTTCTTCACATCTTCGGACTTCACAATACTTGTAATGTCTTATATCCTAATACTTTCAAGCTAACCTATACGAAGTTGACTCTAGTACATAATCAAGCGACTCTTAACATGAGTTTTGATTCACTAAAATATGACAACCAAACTTGATATACCAACGCTTGGTGGGTTCAACCGAGCAATGCTCTAACAATCTCCCTCTTTGTCAAATTTAGTGACAAAACTCTTACATCATATGGATAAACAAATTACAAGAATTCATTACACATACGCTTGATTCCCGAATTCAACAGCACAGTAAACTGCTTACATTCAATCCTTGAAAATACCGTTTTTGACATTATAATAACAAAGCTATTACTCCCCTAAGGAAGATAGGTATATATTCAATCCGCACGTCTTTGTTATACCAATTCATATGACATGTTACTCCCCCTTAGTCTGTGCTTCACTCTTTCGTTAGATAAATGTTAAAGCACCAATGTTCTTTTCCTTAGCGATACCAATCAATATAAAATCAATGTCAGTATCACTTGTTTACTCCATATATTTCTCCCCCTTTTTATCACAAAAATGACAAAGAAACGAAAAATAAATAAAGGACAACACGAAAAGAATATTACAAATCTCAAATAGACTTGCAATCTATAGAGTTAGGCACGAGGGGTCCACACATCATGTTCAACCAATATCAAAACCGAAACTACAAGTAATTTTATTTTGATATGTGTGTGGATAAAATACCCGATGGCCACGTGTCAACATCTCAAGGGATGAATACATGATAAGATGATGAGATAGGAACATCGAATCATCCTCTAAAAAGGAGAGTTTGTCTCAGTCGAGGCGCCTGCTACAGCGTCACATGAATGACGCGTGTAAGGAGCAGTCTAATCCGCTCAGATGGTCAAGTCTAAAAAGGAAGACCGTATTTAATGAAGGATAAGGACGAGACGTGGGCAGATCTACATCGTGACGGAAGACTCGGACTATCTATACTACTACTCAGAGGTGATAGAGCACAAAGTTCTCCATATAAGAGCAGCGAGACAACTCGGAGAAAGAACCAGATGAGCCATCACGAGGGGTAGTATAGAACCAGTCCGAAGCAGCTAGGTCGATGAATGACAGCTCACCAAGCTCGGACGATCAAGCCACCACGAGTTTATTTCGTCTATAAATACAAGTCCATGTAGAAGGAGATGAACAACTTATGTAAAATTGGATGGTCTTTATACAGAAAATTCCTGAGAGAGATCTAGATAGAGAGAAAGTAAGAAATCTAGAAGAGATTTGTAACTCTTTCAAGGGTAAGACCTTATAATCAATAAGAAAACATCTTCTTTCCCGTGGACGTAGATCTTCAAGGCCGAACCACGTTATATGATTGTGTTAATCTTTACATTTCATGTTCTTTACATCTTGTTCATCTTGAATCTTGTATGTTTAAGTAGTTTTTAGTCTTTAATTTCACTTGGATGTAGTCATCAGAAAAGATGCAGCTACATTTTGGCGCTAGAAACGGGGAGGTATGAAGATCTAATCTACCTCCCTCATAACAGCTCTATATTTTTTTCATAATCTCCATGACAGAGATGTTACTTTCGTATTATTGAATAGAGTTTTGTTGAGATGTATGAGTAGAGATCGGAATCAAACATGATCTTCAGGATCTGAGAATTCTAGAAGAACCTCAAAATCAACAGATCTGCGTTTTTTTTCACTTGTTTTCTTTAAGATTTTTTGATTATTTCAAAGATTTTTATGCGTTCCTCAAAGAGATCAGGAGAGTTGTAGATCGGAGTAAAAATGGAGTTTCAAACACTTCGGTACTCAAACGATATCCTCCATGAGAGATCTGAGAAGAGATGCTAGTCAATAAACTACATAAGAAAAATATCACCTTATGAGAGTTGAAATGACGAATCTTTCTTATGATGTTCTTCATCAAACTCAAGATAGTCCAAGATCTCCTTCTTAAGAACCTAAATCTAAGTCAAGGGGAAGGATTAATGAGTATATGATCAATCATCAAACTTAAAGTTTGTTCAAAATCAAAAGTCAAAAGATGATGAGTAATGTCTCCTAGAATGGGAAGATACACTCAATCGCCATAATTTGTTTTTTTCCCAATAGAGGCATAGCATGTGAGAGGAGGTATTTTTCTCGAAAAAAAAGAACTGATAAAACACATTTTCTTCATCATAAGATCCTCGTACAAAGAGGGAATGTTTTTACATTTTCACATGTCTCCAAAATTTACTGCAAAATCTTCCTGTACTAAACTGTCCAGTCTGAACTATGACGTAGTAATTGCACATGACCTACAAATCTAGAGTCCCACTTTTCTAAAGAAAAGACAAATTAAGTATTATTGCATATATTGCAGGGAAGATAATAGTGACGCGACGATCCGATCGCGTGATCCAAGGTGAAAATGGTGGAGCCCAGCCATAAGGACTCGACGATATGGAGCCAGGAGAGGCCATGTTAAACGGTGAAGTCCCAGGAGAGGGACAACCCGATGACCAGTATCGGGAAGACTAACTGACAATACTAGCACCGAAGGCGAAGGAAACCCCTTCGAGAGGCATGATGATATTCATCTAACTCAACCAGGAGGGTTGAACCGTTTGCCAAGGCAAGAAGTAAATAGAGAGGCCAAGAAGGACAATCCTTCAGACCTCGGCGATTCCAATGCTACCATCATAGCCATCCTGAAAGCCCAAGAAGCTCAGGATGAGAGAATGGAGAAATTAGAAAGGCGTAATAGAAGTATGGAACGAAGAAACCGTAGGCTGAAACGTAAAGCAAAGAAGAAGGTGCCACTTGCCACCATCGAAGAGATCCTGAAGGAGGAGAACCCATTTGAACACTTGCAGGACGACGAACGAATCAACATCCCTGACACCTCTAACGAGGAAACAACAGACCTCTTTCCCATAGGAACCAAGGGTTTCCTCCACCGCGAGGATAGCCCATCCGAGGGATCATCATATATCGATCCCAAAAACAAACGAGAGAAGAATCAAATCGACGAAGTTAAAACCAACTATGAGGCCAAGAACCTCGCAGACCCAAATCCCAAGCGAGGGGATACCTTGAGGAAAACCCGTTCTAAGATTGTACTGTATACCGAACAATCGGACGATGAATCAGGACGGTCAAGGTATCACAATCACGAACCATCTTTCTCACCCGAGAGAGCTCTGGGAAGAAAAAAGAAGGCCGAGACAAGACAAAGTGATTACCAACTCCAGGCCCGACTCAACCGTCTCGAGGCAATGTACAGAGAAGCCACAAGGAAACAGGAGAGCAAGAAATTGGCGGAAGTCATGCAAGAAGCAGGACAATCTCCCTTGTATGAAAATTTGTTAAGATTGTCATTTCCAAGGAAATGCTCCTTACCGACATTCACTGCCCCGTTCACCGGAACGGGAGATGCAATTGAGCATCTTAGAACTTACCGTATGACACTAACCCAATGGGATCATTATAATATGGTGTTGTGTAAATTTTTCCCAGCCAGTTTAAGAAACGAAGCCCTAATGTGGTTCAACAATTTTCCCAAAGGCTCAGTTAAGTCGTTTGCTTACCTATCCGAGCTATTTTTAGAAACATACATTCATAATAGCCGAGTACGACCAGAAGTCGACGCGCTGTTCCAGATGTCTCAAGGACCAAATGAGTCACTCCGCTCCCTGGTGACACGACGGAGGAAACTGTGTGCCGATATCGGAAGGTCCCTGAAGACTATGCGATCTTGGGCTTTAAAAATAGTCTTAGAAAGACAGATCCTATCTTTGTCCGCATGTATGAAACCATGCCAAAGAACTTGGGAAACTAAGAGAAATCCAAGAGGATTATGTAGCTTTGGAGGAACTCCAAGATGGTACTTATGACAAGATGGCGAAAGGAGCTAGTAGAGGAGAAAATGTGGTAGAACCGCAGAACCCTCAGGTGCCAGCCCAAGGAGCAGGGCGATCCAATAACGGGTCAACCAGTTCGATAAACATCGGACTGGAGGATGAAAAGGGCGAGATCAGGCCCAGCAAAAGAAGGGAAAATTCGTAGACCCAGTATACACGAAGCTGAAGACCCCCATATCTGAGATCCTCAAAAAGATCGACGGAAAGCATAAAATCAATTACCCATGGAACAGAGGCTATCAGCCAGAACGAACCAAAAACAGAACTGACTTTTGCGAGTTCCACCAATTCCACAGCCACAGAACAGACTCGTGTAGAGACTTGAAGAAAATGGTGCAGGACATGATCGACGAGGGCAATCTCCAAGAATAGTCCCACAACCAGCGATCCCACCCACCGCAGGAGCACCCATCCATTGTGTGGAGATCCCTCGTGAAGCATAGTACTTAGGATGCAACACGATATCGCATTTAGCAACCAATACTCATATACTAGAAGGAAATATAACAGGACGAATCCACAAAAGAAACTTCGAAGGTGATGAAGTTTTCAGTGTGGCCAGAGAACCTCCGATTGAGGAGTGGATGAAACTACCCATCAGCTTTTCAGCCTCAGAGGCACCTGATGTAGGACGAAACCACAACGACCCACTGGTGGTCACAATGAACGTTGCACTTCCCAGGCACGAAGGCGGGGAAGGAAAACCTAGAGGACTACCATGGGCATTGCCCAAAATCTTGACCGACGGAGGTAGTTCTGTCGAAATCTTATTCTATGAGACATTCAAACAGTTGGGCCTTGGATACGAATGCCTTATACCCTATACCTAAAACATATTTGGATTCAATGGCTCATCTACCCGCCCAAGGGGAGAAATAACTCTGGAGATTCGTGTAGGGGAAATCCTTACACTCACCATATTCTGCGTAGTGGACGTAATCTCACCATACACTGCCATTATCAGACGATCCTGGATCCATGGAATAAAAGGGGTTGCCTCGACGTACCATCAGAAACTAAGGTTTCCTACACCTGGTGGAATCGCCGAAATCCAAGGCGATTCGAACGAAGCTAAATATTTTTACAATATGGATGTACAAAATGGTGAACAAAAGGTGAATTTGTCAAAGGCCAAGGAGGATAAGGCAAGAGGTAAAAAAAGTGCAAGTGTCTACATGACCAGCGCGAACGAGACCGAGAACTCGGACTTTATATCTGACACGAAAAAAGACGTATCATCAAAAGCCCTGCAACACCTTCCCAATAATGGGGAAGGAAGATTAAACCCCCCAATCACAAGAAATAACATCGGGCAACTCATTGATATAACGCCTAGTTTAGAATTGCTATCATTAATGGATAGCTACTCTGGGTACAAGCAAATCCTCCTTGAAGAAGAAACTCGGGGCAGCACCTTACAAGGTCCTCTCGATAAAGGCACAATGATTGACCTAGAAAAAGAAGCAACGAAGACGTAAAGCAAACTACTCGAAAAGGCAGATGAGAAAATTTTCGTCTACTTAACTACTACCAACATATCCGTCGGTGCGGTAATGACCCAACTAAAGGAAAATACATAAAGGTTGGTCCGCTCCATGGCGAATTCTGAAACCAACAGAGAAGAATTACTCGAAGAAGGATAAAATCATGCTACCACTAATATATGCCACACACAAGTGGCAAAATCACTTCCAAAAGCACGTTGTGACTGTTGTCACTAGAAATGTGACAGAATGCAAGCATAACCATACCGACGACATTAAAAGAATATCCAGATGGAAGGTCCAAATCAGACAGCTTAGAATCAAGTACCAACCCTGGTCAAGATCACCAGAAGACAAGAGAACACTTTTTGATGAAAAGGATGAGGAAGAACGTCCAGAAGAAAAAAATAGGAGGTTTGGCAGATCCTATAAATCTAGGACCTACCCTGTATTCTTGGCCATGTATCAGAAAAAGAGGTGGTCTCGAAGCAGCCCCACAAAATGATACAGCATCTCGAATGACTGACGATGGCTACTATACAGCATGGAGGCAAGTCTCTGAGTTAGAGCTCGTTGGCCAAATCCAGCCAAAACAATCAACACATGATAAAGGAAAAACTCCCATGGTCCACACGAACGCGATCCCAATATAAAAACTTGGGGATCGCAAGAAGATACTAGCCCGAGAAGGTTCGGACGTGTACAATACAGAACGGGCAAGCCAACAGTTGGCAGCTCGGGCGGAAAAAGAACCCGTCAAAAGAAAACTAGCTCGGAGGAACACCTCGCCAGAACAAGAAAAACTCAAACTGAGTCGTCTCATAGAACAATGAGACTGGAGCACGAAAATCGCTCCTATCAAATGTCAAGTAACCAAAACATCTTTTTGGAATACCAAATGAGCATTTGGTGCTTAAATAGCCTTCCAAGGGATTAACATTTTGAAGAATGGGTTCCATACCTACTCATAATAAGGTTACGAACCTTACCCAAATGTACTAAGGGTCCACCGAACCCTCTTTTGAAAATAATAAAACTATTTCTTTTGTGTATTCTTGCCAATATTACAGTTCGATTTCTTAGTTACGTTTTTCTTTTACTATTTTACTTTTTTGTTTTTCTCGCTTTTTTTGATTTATACATGCATATATATTAATTACACCATGCCTACATTCCAGAGAAAAATCCATCCAAAGATATGGAACGGTGCTAGCCACACCTTCCATTCCACAACGAATGATGCGGGTCAAATAACCTAAGCTACCTTACACGGACGACAGACCTAAGGTAATGCCATCACGACCATGATATCGGATGACGTCCTGCCATAACAGGAGATACCCAAATTCAAGATACTTACCTTCGGCCAAGGCAAGAAGCACTCGACCGAGGTATCACTCTCCGAAACATGCGCGCATAAAAAGTGACTCAAACATCTGATCACTCATCCAAAGGGCAAGTGTAACCTAAAAGGACACTACAAAAGAAAACATACAACAACACAAAGGCTACACGAAAGTTTGTTATAATCAAGGCCCAACACGGTAAGAGGTGACATATCCGATTAAGGAACTGATCACTCCTTGGCTATGTTCATCAAAGGTTGGACCAATAATGAACATCCAAAACTCTTTCAAAGCCAATAACGATAGACCATTGCGTGAGTAAAGCAATATGTCACTAATTATAGTGATAAATATTCAAAAGCATCAACACGCCTCCCACATGAGGACTTATCAAAGAAGATGTGGCAAAATAACGCCTCCCACAGTTGAGGACTTTCCAAAAGATACGAAAATTTTTTCATAAAAAAGCATACGAACCTATCCAGCTATGTTCATTACATACAACCTCGAAGAACACCGGAGACCAAAAGGAGAAAACTAGAAAGCTCATAAAAGGCAACGCTTACATGAGTATGGAGGCACACAGACTCAAGTCTGTCCACCATCAGGAGCATCTTGCTCACCATCCACCTGACCCTCACCATCAAGAGCACCTTGCTCAACATCCACCTGACCCTCGCCATCAGGAGCACTTTGCTCAGGCTCGGGATCGACAACCGGTGAAGGAACCATAATGCTTGCAGAAGCAACAGCAGAGACTCGCTGATGCTCACGTAACACGGTAGCCTTACAGGCTTTCGCTATCAAAGCCTTATACTCTGCGTGAAGGTTGCTCAACTTCTCATTCTTGTTTGCACGTTCAGCTGCCAATTCCTCTTCATGTTGGCTTACCAACTCGTTGAGCTCCTCATCAAGGTTACGCCTAACAGCTCTCTCCTCCTCCAGTTGCTTCTCCAGCTCAGCCCTTTGCTTGCAAGCCTCTGCAAAAACAAAACAAAAATGATTAAACTAGGCAAGATATCATACCAAGCCGATGCAAAGATCTGTCAAATGAGTAAGCTTCATTCTCAAGTAAAACGACGGCTAAGTTCTGTTCTAATCGAATTTTTTCAGAATCTAGAGCACTTATTCTCGCTTCCGCTGGAGTTATGGTCACATCACCATGGGGACATGATAACATATGTCTATCACGATCCCTCTCAAGCGCGATATACTCCCGCTTAAATTGTCTGAATGCTTCCCTATCATCCTCGGCTTGCGCTAGCAGAGGAAAATGATTGCATTGCCATTCAATAAGTTCATCTTTCTGCACACGAAGGAACTTGATCTCATCTGAACGCTCCACAACTACCTTCTTAGCTTTATCTAGTAACTCACGAAGATCCACAATATGATCCCGACGTACTTCTACATCCTCCTGCAACCTTGCATTCTCTTGCTCCAAGGAGTCAATCTTGCACTGACGCGCACTCACATCGAGTTTAAGACTGCTACGCTCTCTAGCATGTCTATGACCAGCATTATCTAGCTGCTCCTCCAACCGTTTGACCATATCTACAAATACAGGGGCTAATTCAGAGGTCTAAACCCTACCATGGAAAATCAAAACTGAGATACATGAGCATGTAAATACCTTCTAACTCCTTCTTCTCCTGACGAAAAGCTAAAGCCTCATGCTTAGCCATCTCCACAGCGGAACGAAGATGCTGAACCTCCTGTTCAGCAGTTCTGGATCTCCTCCTAGCAACACGAGTCTCGAAAAGCATACCAATCCTCAAATTGTCGCTCTAAGTACACCAAGATAACAAAAAGTCAAGACTCAAAAAAAAAAAAAAACTGATAGTTCACCACAAACCGATAACACAAGTTGCTGCTGCGCAGACTTGGGCAGAGAAGTCAAGATACGAGCTTGCTCGTCCTCGCTCAGCTGAGCATATTTATCCGAGCATAACACCTTCATCGCCTCGGAACCACCACTTAACCAAAGCGTAGCGGAATAAGCACTAGACGGATTCGCCGAAGAGCTAGGAAAGCCACCAACAAAGTTGCTCGGTACACCAAGAGTACCAACCCTCGATACCGTCACCAGGATACTACTTATGTTCTCGTCGCCACCCCGAATATTAATATCGGAAAGAGCACCCTTGTCAGCGACATCTCTTTCCTGGGACAGACTCTTTTCCGGTCCAACACCGGTACCAGACTCAATGGGATTGTCCAACAAAGCTTGTTCAAAATCATCAAAAAACAACTCAGTAAGATCCAACACTTCGTTCTCACCAAACAAAGCACCAATATCCACTTCCATGGCATGCTCGGCGATATCCCCAGGAGCATTCGATGGCCCAGAACCATCAGCTAACCTCCTCCTCTGCCAAAAATATAAAACGGATGTTAAGGAAAAAAACAGGGGCAAGGTATATATATATAAGTCAAAATGTTAAGAAAGTATTTTTTTACCTTAGCATCCTCAGTAGCCCGAGCAGACTGAGATAAACGCCTACGAGAAATGACCCATTTAAGCTCCCAAGGCCTATAGGAGGTCAGATCAGCATGCATCTCAGGAATACAAGGAAGAACATTACCAAATTCATCCCAACCAAAGGTGTAAGGTTCCACAACCCGAATAGGAGTAACAAGCCATTTGGGATCGTGAGTCTTGCGAAGCGTGTGTTGGGTGGCAACAGGAGGATCTAAGTCGATCATAAGCGGAGGACCTCAAAGAGATTTCCGAGACCGAGAAATCCCAACCCCAAAACCATCATAGGTATCGGACTGTTGACACCAATAGTTCTCCACGAAAGTACCAGAAGTGTATAAATCCTTCTGAGAAGGAACGAACTGATTCAACTCGTGCTCAGTAACCTTACCTTGGCTTCGGCGAGCATACTCTCGGGCGATCCTATAGAAATTTCCATTAGGCTGAAATATGGCTCGTTGCGGTTCAAGCTTACACAATATCTCGTACTGAAAAGGATCTAACGGACAGTATAGAGGAAGATGGAGACCGGCGTCAAGTTGACCCACCGCAACAATGATTTCATTGGGACCACACAGATTCTTCTCAAAAAGATCCTTAGAAAGAACACCAAACCGACCCTCAGGAGTGGCAAAGGAAATCTGAAACCGTTGGAGACGATGTCTATCCCTCACCGATTCCAAGAAGGCCATCGGAGATACCAGAAGAACGGTCGGAACTCGGATTTCTCATCGGAGCTTTCCCGGGGTTACTGGAAAAACAAAAAAAAGAAGTTAGAACGACGACAATAAATCAAAACAAAGAAAAACCAAAACAAACATACACCGGTAAGAAAATCGGCGACGGTGACAGTAGAACTTCACATTCGGAGAAAGAGGAGGAAATTATTAAAACAATCATGGTAATCACAGAACCCAAGAAATAAAGTGGATCAATGACGAAAATTGTTTGCTAACAAGCATAATGATCACAGAATCCAAAAATAACGATGTAAACCATCGGAGTAAACAAAAGAAAAAGCAAAGAAAGGGGACCATACCGTCTTGATGTGCGAGATGGAGAGTTTCTCCCAGACATCATAAACTTCTTTATAGGAGACCAGAAGTTAAGAAGAAACAGTAGGAGACAGAGGAGAGAAGGAATGAAAAAGCTCTGAACTCTGAAAAGAGATATTAAAGGCGACATTCTCTCCTCCCAAAAGATTTTATAAGAAACCGAAGTACCCCCAACCGGTGCCTCAAGTCCAAGGGGTAAAGACGTACTAAAAGTGCAGACGTGGCGAAAAGGACGGGACGGTTACATAGTTTTCTTCCCATCATGCCCCTGGAAAGTTGCAAAGAAAATGAGCAAAATGTGTGGGTAAAATACCCGATGGCCACGTGTCAACATCTCAAGGGATGCATACATGATAAGATGATGAGATAGGAGCATCGAATCATCCTCTAAAAAGGAGAGTTTGTCTCAGTCGAGGCGCCTGCTACATCGTCACATGAATGACGCGTGTAAGGAGCAGTCTAATCCGCTCAGACGGTCAAGTATAAAAAGGAAGACCACATTTAATGAAGGATAAGGACGAGACGTGGGCAGATCTACATCGTGACAGAAGACTCGGACTATATATACTACTACTCAGAGGTGATAGAGCACAAGGTTCTCCACAAAAGAGCAGCGCGATACGAAGAAGAGTGAGACAACTCGGAGAAAGAACCAGATGAGCCATCACGAGGGGTAGTATAGAACCAGTCCGAAGCAACTAGGTCGATGAATGACAGCTCACCAAGCTCGGAAGATCAAGCCACCACGAGTTTATTTCGCCTATAAATACAAGTCCATGTAGAAGGAGATGGACGACTTATGTAAAATTAGATGGTCTTTATACAGAGAATTCCTGAGATAAATCAAGATAGAGAGAAAGTAAGAAATCTGGAAGAGATTTGTAAATCTTTCAATGGTAAGACCTTATAATCAATAAGAAAACATCTTCTTTTCCGTGGACGTAGGTCTTCAAGGCCGAACCACGTTATATGCTTGTGTCAATCTTTACATTTCATGTTCTTTACATCTGGTTCATGTTGAATCTTGTATGTTTAAGTGGTTTTTAGTCTTTAATTTCACTTGGATGTAGTCATCAGAAAAGATGCAGCTACAATATGTTACCAAGGAAACAATTGTCCGAAACAATTTTTCCACTTTAATTTAGCAAACCAAGAACAACTAAGCACTTTAGTCCCTTTGCTAAACCGATTGTTCAAAAACAACCGTTTAATTCGATAAGACCAAAATAAAGATAACTCTATTTTTTCTCACCAGGTTCTAAGTATCCATAAACTTAGACCTTTCAATTTTAAACAAGACAAGTACTAGGTTAGATACCTAGCATTTCTTGTTAAGGCATTCGATTAGACTTGAATAACCGAAACCTCACTTCGATAAGTCTAACTAAGATCAGAATTAACTTAGTTTCTTTTATCCGGAATCGAATTGGACTAAACAAATCATCCCGTACACCTTTTATTTCGTTAAGCCATAAATAATTCATACAAACTAACATAAATCAACTTGCATAATTATTCACCTCAACCGGAAGCAATTGAAACAACATAGACATTAAAAGCACCGAAATTGCACCAAAGTTTTGTAAGCCTAAACAATTGATACCATACAAACGCAAGATAACAATAGTTTTTCTTAACCAGAACCAATTGAATCACACACAACATCAATTGTACCGAAATTTTGTAAGCCTAAAAAATTGATACCACACAGTAATGCAAGATAACAATAGTTTTTCTTAATCGGAACCAATTGAATCACACAGATCCACACACACATCATGGAATAAACATAAATTATACCGAAATTTTTTTAAGCAAAAGCAATAAATATATATGATATAAACTCGGGCTTTTCATAAACAGGAAAACAATTAACTAACAAGATTGTTACCTCAAATTTCACATCCACTTCTCCAATATGTTTGCATCTTCGTCTAAGGAGAATTGTTTTCGAAATATCATCATGTTGCCATCCTTATGCCAAAACAAAAGAATAACAAAAACCCTCAACCTTTACTAGAGAAAGGTTGAAAACCGGTTTTAACAGTTGCAACTAAAAGTTGAAAACCGTCGAAACATATATGCTTTTATGCTAAACCAAAACCGATTCAACATATTGTGACTTTTTCACATTTCTACCAGAACCCCCCATGATTCTTTGATAAAGCCTACCAACATGGGCTAGAACTTAATCCATCTATACCAAAAAGTCACCCAAACCATAAGGGTTCACAATATCTGAGATCGAATATGAAGGTAGTAAAACCGAAATCAAACATCCCATAAACATACATAGCAATAAGATAAAAGCATTCAAGCACATGCTATGTAAACCAAAAACTATCACAAGAAAAATTATAAATCAAATAATTTTATTCATAATAGACTAATACAATCAATGACAGAAATCAAAAATGATGTATATTCTTTATAGATTAAGTAGTACAACAAATAACTTAATCTCTAGTGGTGCTCCAATTATTTGCTGAAGTTGCATCAACATTCACACTGTTAAAGTATGTATTCGTTGGCAACCACTTTCTGATTTCCAAGATTTTCAATTTGAAGCTCCAACGTACCGAGATCACTTTTCACCTCGTTTATTATACCTTTTAGTTCACCCAGATCTTGAACTAAGGTAAAGAGATTTCCTATGAGTTCTTCATACTCATGCATAATATTACTCATACCATCTGCGGGAAACCACTTGGTAAAATCCGAATCATCGATAGCAAAAAGACATGATTCTTCTTGAGATCTAACAGAATTATGATCAGGTTCTATTCTTGAGATAATATTCCTGACTCTTCGATATGGTATGAATCGTTGATAGTTTCTTACTTTTCGTGCTTCCCTTCTATCACTCCTTGTAATACTGCGAGTTATTGGAGACATCCTTAACAAGTAAAGACAATGAACCTAAGAGAAGATTTTTTTCATTTTTTTTTGAAACAGGGTTTTCGAAAATATACACAAATATGTTTTCGGACTTCTCTTTTTATTGAAGGAGAGAACTGAAGGACATTCCTTAAATATCTCTTATTACCAAAAAGTGAGTTATCATCAACATGTGCCCTTGTTTTTTTATGTACTTTTCTCATCCAATATTAAGAGCACGGAATGGGATGAGAGTGCATAATTTCGATACAACTAAGTTGCATCGGAGTAAGCTTTTTCCAGCTTACAGTGGATATCAGAAACATAGTTCATGTTTCTCTTCGGGAATTTCTGCCCAAAATATTTTCTCCCAAGACCATGATCTTTTCTAACTAGAGAGATATGATCATATAGAGAAAACTTACGAATGTGAGAATTCTCAGAGATAGATTAATCTCTCTTAATTCTTTCAATGAGATTTTCATAAGATTTTCTCATTATAAGGACTTCCTTATTTTCCACATTAGTGTGATCAACTGAAACAACTATCGGAAATTCCTGATTGTTTCTTTTGGCAGAGATTCGCTCTTTCCCTTCCTTCTGAAGTCGTTCCTCATCAAAACTAGAACTGTTTCGATATGGGTGAGGATGAGACTTTTTACAGAAGCGATTATCAACTCTTTCCTCTGACTCCTTTGAGTTGATCTTAGCAGGATGTGGTAATCTATCTTTCTACTGAGGAATGATCTTTCAGTTTTTGAAGACAAGAAACTTCCTTCAAAATTTTACCACCGTAGTTGAAGAAGTATAAGTTTCCTGTCAAGTGACTGAAAATTGTGATCCTTAGAATCACCACGGAATCGGTTCAAAGTTTCCTTTGGACAAGATTTCGTTTGATCATCAGTAGATCTGGAAGCTGGTTTTTTATCCTCTTCTAACTTGATGTAGTTCGGAAAACTACCATCATCTTGATCTGTTTCAGATGTGATTAAACCGGTTTTGTCACAATCTGTAAAAGTCGAGCAAGGACTTTTAGTTTCCTCATCGTAAGAAATCACAACAACATCATTAGTCAGAATCATATGATATGTCTCTTAATCTGTAAGAAATTTACCAAGAGCTTCTAGTTTAACATTGAGATCCATATTCTCTTTGGCTAGACAATTCAGTTGAATGTCTTTATCTCTGATCTCCTGTTTGAGAATATTTGTCTCTATCATGTTAGAGCACTACTCGGTCGAACTCGCATGCATTGATATATCAAGCATGTTTGTCAATGTTAGTGATCAAAACTATAAGTCTTGATTTCTAGTCTATTATAGCTAAGTCTCGTACTAGGATAGTAAGTGTAGTTGAGCTCAAGGACTTCATGGTAATTCATCATACAAGAAGAAGAACTACTCAAGGAACCGGTGGAACTTCTCGAAAAAAGGTATGTTAAGACTTGAACTTATCTGTCACTCAAAAGTCTATCTATTCTATCTCCTACTTCTTGAGACAAAAGTCGTATGCTATATATATATATATATACTTGATTTATACACATTTGGTATTTCGAGCCGAGTATACCTCGCCTATATATATCTCGAAATATGTGTTGGTAAGCTTTTCGCTTCGACCATGTTGTATTTACCTAGTGACGAAAGTCATGATATGTTTCAATCACTTTGAAAATTGCTTTGACGAGAAATAGTGTAACAACTATATAACGTCCTCTAAGAATGTTTCAATGGTTGGAATGATAGTTTAGATTACATAACCAACAATGGACATAAGTATGTTGTGGAAACACATATGTGCATAAGTCCTATACTGGAAGAATGGCTTGCATCCAAGTCCCCGAACGACTTGCAACCAAGTCCGCGAACTCAGTCCGCGAACTGTCGAAGTTCTCGAACCCGAGAATTTCTGCTGGAGTTAACAAACCACTTGCATGTACCAAGTCCGCGAACCCATTCCGCGAACCAGCGAAGTTCTCAAGCCCGAGAATTTCTGCTGGAGTTTGTAAACTCTATCCAGTATCTTAATTCCGCGAACCTAGTATGCGAACTTGAGAAGGTTATATATCTAAAGATGATTTCTGAACTTAAACTTATAAATACTAAGGAATGATTTTTCAAACTGTGGCTATAAATTTCATGAACCGATTCAAGTGAATCAAATCATCTTTGCTTCAATTGTGTCTCGTGTAGTACATAAGATTTCCTTGCAATTGAACAACTCTCTAACTAGTTAATATGAGTCATTTGAACTAGTTATGGTGGAGAAGAAAATGGTTGGTATGAAATGCTCTAATGGCTAACCTTTTGGTTGACTATTATTGAACCAACAATGCACACGTTTGGGTACGGTTAACAAACCTAGAAGAGTGCATCTTATTTGTGTATAACAAGCTAATATTTCGATCTAACGGTTGAGACATATTAGCTTGAATCTAAATCAGTTTTTCATCTAACGGTGGACAGCGTTTACTTTGTGAGCAAGGCGAAACCCTGATTTGAAAGACTATATAAGGGGACATCTAGCAACTCTGAAAAACTAATTCCCACACCTTACATGTGATACTATTTTTGCGTGCTAGAGTCGATTATCCTTTAACCTATGGTTTTCTTCTTCTAAAACCAGGTTAACGACTTAAAGACTTCATTGGGATTGTGAAGCCAGACCGATATTACTTTTATCGTAGTTGTGTGATATGATCTTGCACCTTCTATCGTACGAGTACAATCATATTGATTGGCTTGAGATTTGATATCTCCGATAGGCAAGATACAAAAAGTAATCACAAACATCTTCTTCTCATCGTTTGTGATTCCTCAACATCTTGTTTCGCTACCATACAATTAAGATTGTTGTGAGGTGATTGATTAATCTAGGCTGTTCTTCGGGAATATAAGACCGGATTATAAATTGGTTCCTGTTCACCTTGATTATATATCAAAAGACGGAATAAAACTTTAGGGTTTTTCTGTGGGAGACATATTGATCCTTTGATAGACTTTTATGTGGGAGACAGATTTGTTTATTATTAAAGCCTGCGATTTTGGATCGTAGCAACTCTTGGTTGTGGGTGAGATCAGCTAAGGGAATCAAGTGCGCAGTATCCTGCTGGGATCAGAGGCGTAGGGGTGCAACTGTACCTTGGATCAGTGGGAGACTGATTGGGGTTCAACTACAGTACAGTCTGAAGTTAGCTTGTAGTAGGCTAGAGTCTGTAGTGGCTTAATACAGTGTGTATTCAATCTGGACTAGGTCCGGGGTTTTTCTGCATTTGCGGTTTCCTCGTTAACAAAATTTCTGGTGTCTGTGTTATTTCTTTTCCGCATTATATTTGTTATATAATTGAAATAATACAGGTTGTGCGTTAGATCAATCAATTGGAAATCCAACCTAACGGTTGTTGATTGATATTGATTGATACTTGGATATTGGTCTTTGATACCATCCAAGTTATCTCTCTTTAATCGAGACTCGCAGTTTGCTTGAGTAAGATTAAATCGAGATATTGAGATATAAACTCTTTGATATATCTTTTTATTTGATTGAGTCTAACTGTCTAGTTGATTATCATAAAAAGTATATTGGAGTTTGTCCATACATATTGCTAAGCGAAATATTGGGTGTTGTTGTTAGACCCCCGCCTTTTCAATTGGTATCAGAGCTGGCAAACACGTTAAAGACCTTACAAGTCTGTGTTTGTAGCGATATGACTCTATGGATAGAGGTGTTATCTCTATTAACGTACCACCAGTCTTCGATGGCTCTAATTACTTATGGTGGAAAATTTCTATGCGAGATTTTCTTCAAGTACGTGATTTTCAATCATGGGTTTATGTTGTTAATGGCTATGATTCTCCCGTTGTGGCAGCTGGAGATGTAAACGTTCCCAAGAATATTGGTGAATATAGTCCTGCCGAGATACTTGCTGCAAAACATAATTCCGACGGTTTGAGTGCCATCATACATGCCATTACCCCAAACCTTCAGCACCATGTGTCTAATTGCACTCGATCTGAAGATGCTTGGGATATCTTAGAAACCGTATTTGAGGGAAACTTCAATGAAAAGGAAGCTAGGATTCAAAACCTTCATTCCGATTGCGAGAACCTTCATATGGTAGATGAAGATACATTTGATGAGTTTAATCACAGAGTGTCTGAAATTGTTAATGCATTTTTTGCATTGGGTAGTACTATTCCTGAAAAGGACACTGTGATGAAAATTCTCAGATCGCTGCCATCTAGATACGAGTCTAAGAAGCATGCCATCGTTGAGGGAAATAACCTTGATAATCTTTCCAGAAATACTTTGGTTGGAAAGCTAAAGATCTTTGATCATGATCATACATCCAAAATCGGAAAGGATGTTGCCTTTAAAGAACAAAAAAAACACAAAATTACTTGATAAAAGTAAAACTGTCTGTGTCTCTGAGGATGATCAGTCTGAGGATGATTTTTCGGATGAAGATCTTGACAAATCAGTCTCCTTGATCACAAGACAGTTTAGGGATCTTCTATTGAAGAGAAGTAAACGGTTCTCAAGAGACAAACCTAGGTCATCAGATAAACCTCACAATCGCGTCCCTCCTAAAAACAGAGATGCTGACGAGGCTGATGACGAGGATATGCCACAGTGCTTTAAGTGTAAATGTTTTGGTCATTTTGCAAATGAATGCCCTAATCGGAGAAAATACACTGGAAACAAAGTTCTTGCTGTAAGACTTGATGAAATGTCCGAGATCTATGATTCTGATGAAGATAGGAAATCAAGTGTCGGTCTTCTATGTGAAAATGTTTATTTTGATAACTTTAGCAATACATACATCAACCTTGATGGTTTCGGTGAAGATGAGAATCCAATCAAGCTGGAAGAATCGATTGACCCATCCTTTGGAAACTCTGTTTGTAATGTTTCAAGATCTACTATGTGTTTAGCTGCTTTCGCACTGCAGATGCCTGAATACTATCCAAGATTGATGTGCTCATTTTGTTCTCAAAAGGGTCAGAACTATCAAGATGTTACAAGTACAAACATCAAGTGAGGCACGCCAACAAACTTCAACGAAGAGCAAATCGATTGGCAAGGAAGCTTAAACTTGCTCAGAAGACTGCCGAGGTATGTAGGATTTTATCTTCGTCTAAGAATTCGGTTTCCAAAGACCAAATAAGACCATTTGAGAAGAAAGTATGGTCAAATCGCTTTGATAGACAGAAATAAGAGGATTCCTCTCAAGAGGAAAATGGTAGACAAATTGTTGTTCACCACATCACAAATTAATTGTGTTGTTTGGTTTGTCTCATGTGCCTGATCTAAAAGAGACAAGGTTATGAACCCACAGGCTTTAGGAAAAGTTTTTCTCTTAGGTTTAATCTTTTTTTTTCTATCAAATAAAAGAAAGGGTTAATACTGACAATTCTACTCTTTATAGGGTTTAGAGTTGGTCGTCCACGGACCTGTTTAAAGGTTTTGAACCCTACATCCCTTTTTCCTCTCTGATATTCTTTTTATCTTGAGACTACGTTATGAGATTGTGAATTCCACTCACAAAAATCAGTTGGTCATAACTGTTCTCTAAAGCATCATGTCTTTGGATGGAAAAGATGTCAATATGATTGTTAAGCCATCAATCAAGGAAAAAGAGAAATCTCTAGTATTTCCATCCTTGAAAAGAAAAAGGAGGAATACAAGAAAGCCAGGGGATGTTCCTTCTTACTCTCAGAAGTTTTACAATGTTCTTGATGAGTTAAAGGAAGTAAGAAAGGAGATCGGTGAAATAAAGGCTTGTGTTTTAAGATCTTTGGAAATTCAGAATTCCCTGTTTCGACATCACCAGCCAAGACGGTTTGCTGATATTAACTCCTTTCTCTACGAACCTTATGTCCCAATGGAGTTCGGGAATGATAAAGAATTTCTCAAAGATATTGTCGCCTAGTATGTCCTCTTTTTGGTTTTGTTGGAAGAATAACTAGTGCCTTGAATAGCAATGATTGTGACTAACATAGCTATTATGTTTTTCATCTTCTTGTGTCATTTTTTATTTTTATTATTTTGATATAAAATTCTAAAAATATTTGGATGATGATGGTTTGCAGTATTTAATCTTTATGATTTGTTATATTGCGATATTTTATGGGATATGTATGTTTGCGTCCGTGAACTTGAAAGTCACATATTTTGTCAAAAGTTAAGTCGTTCATGATCGATATTCATGTATTGATTTAAGGATGAATAGACTTTTGAAAAATACAAAAGTTAAGCCTATATTGTCAAATCCTTTGATGGAAGATAGGTTAAAATCTTTTGTGAACAAGGATAAAGTCTATTATTGTTATGGTTATAATAATTGAAAATAGAATAGATCCTTGCGTATTCCACAATATTGATCTTCATTGATTCATATTTTATGTAATACTGTGAGTCTCCGTAATGTGTCTTATGTTGAGCACGATACAACTAAGTTGATTATTTTGATTGTCTTGGTTGGTTTTTCAGTAAGGTACTTTATGTCGAGCATTTTGAACTAAATTAATCATCTTGTTTGGTTATTTAGTTATTTGCTCTGAAAGTCTTCTTTTATCGAGCGAAAGAATTGACAATTAAATTGATTACTTTTGTGATTAGTTTGGTTGTGTATTCCAATTAGATTAATTATGGGACCTCTTGTAATTAGTCTAGTTGAGTATTCATATATTCCACAAGTCCTTGTGTTGAGTATATGAACGGCTATACTATTCATTTTATAATGATTATGTTAGTCATATGTTCTGTAAGTTTACTTATGTTGAGCAAAATCAATTAAGTTGATCACCTTGTGTGTTTAATTTGATTGCATATTCCGATTAAATTAATCATGGGTTTACTTGTGATTAATTTAATTGAGTTTTTTGGATATAAAAAATCATTTTTGTGATTTTTGGTATCCAATAAAAATCTTTCTTTTCTTTCGAAAATTAAGGTCGCACTTGTTGTTCCCTTGGGAATGACATCAAATGGGGGAGAGTTCTTTTGAACTTGTGATTAATGGTCATATCTTGAGGGGTGTACGGATGTGGAATTTTAGAGGGGTTATCTTGTATCTTTAAACTCCTTGATGAATGTTATTAGCTTCGGCTATATGATTGCATCTAAATAAGATGATGTGTATTTTTTCTTTTAGTCATGAAATGTCTCTTATGGAAATTTCATTATGATCCAATTCTTATACCTTTGCTAATTTTATTAACAAAAAGGGGGAGAATTAATATGTAGTTCACACTACAAATACATATGGTTTTCGGATCATTGTGTAAGGGGGAGTGTTGTAGTGTTAAGATTGCGGTAAATAAGAATTCGTTGCTCGGACTTGTAAAGATTTAAAAATAAAAATATATACACAATATTTGTCACAATGGGCAAGAGGTACTGGGACTAAAGATTCGGCCATTTTTCATTTTCAAGTGGTTCAAAATTTAATTCTAGGCGATTATAGTTCAAAACAAAACAAATATTAACTCTAGTTTATTGCCAAGATAGATTTTATAAAATATTACTTGTATTTATTAAGCATGGCATATCAAAAATCCCTAGGACTAAGCATACTCCATCAAATGAAATCACAAGTAATTAATTTAAAATCTTAATTCAATTAAAATTAGTGCAAAAAGTAAATAAAAGAATTAATGAAATTACCCCAAGTATGAAGTTTGGCCTCCTCCGTCGTCCCAGTGTTGGGTTTTAGCTCATCATAGTAAAAATGCTCTCAAAATAATTATTTATTGCTCAAAAAGTGGTTTACAAATGATGAAAAGGTGTAAAACAATTGAACAGAAAAATCGCAACAGAAATAACTGTTGCAAAGGAGCTGTTCAGTTGTTACAAGAAGAACGATAAATGATAACTGCTGTTGTACCACGAACTACGACCCGCATTACGACCCACGGTTGTGCGTCTTAGACTCTGTTGAAGAACGACGGTCTTTGGCTGTCTGTTCTTCGTGTTCTTCATCTTCATCAATGGCAGCAGCAGCAGCAGCAGCAGAGAGAAATCATGGTTCTCGATTCTGCAACGTTCCTTCTCTCCTCCCAACTCTCGACCGCCTTATACTCGACCCAAGGGGTCCTTTTATACCCTCCAGAAGCCTTTAATCCCTCTCATTAACTCGTATAAATCTTCATAACTCGGAATATTTTTTTTTATTTTCTTGAGCAAAAGTTTCCTGAATTAGATTCTTCACGCGTTATATATCCCCCAGAACGTTCCAAATCATCTAGTCATCACCCAAGATGTTGCTCGAACCCTCACACATCATCAGAACACACATTGATCCTCCCAGAACTCACGATTATCCCTTTCCTGCACGTGCAGCTCTGTTTTCTGCCCGTGACTTCCCTAGATAATCCTATCCAAATTCGATCGACCAGAGCGCAACCAATAGATTTATACATGTCCCAGGAACAATCCCACCAAGTTTCAGCCATTGAATCTCTTTGTAGATCGTTCAAAAATCGAAACAAAAATCTGCCAGAACCTATTCTTGGTTTCCCGCGATTTCTCAAAATTTGAATTTTTGAGAACAAAATGTCCTCCCCCTAATCCTGTACGGGTGTCCCTTTAGCAATTTGGGATGAAATAGTAATTCTTGGGTGGAAATAGTAATTTTTCTGGGTTCCTCTGGGACATTTCTGGGACGTTTCCGGTGCATTTCTGGGGTGCCTTTAGTACTTTTCTCCGGGGTGTAAATCATCACTTGTTGAGCAACTCTTTCCACAGAAGGGTATTTTCTCCAAAAACACCTAAACAAACATAAAAACACCGTATTAAGAACAAATGGGTACTAACAAAATACACAAAAGAGATGAAAATAGACACATAAATGTGTCTATCAGGGAGTGGTTTCCATGATCGATATGGAGTATTGACTAAGGGGGAGTGATACATATCACCATAGTATTATTGTTGAAGTTGTGATACAATTGGACTTTGACACTGTGTAATAATACTATGACACTGTATAACAATGATCGAGACCATTGCTTTCTCATTTTTATAGCTACGGATCTTCACAATGGTGATGCTAAACTTATAACCTTTGGGATCATTGGAGTACTTGGAAGGACGAAGATTTCGAGGAATGTTGAAGATTAGACATGTGAAATAGGAGCTACTAAAGTTTCTTTATCTTTTTTGTATTCCATATGTATTGATAGTTTTGTCACTAACATTGACAAAGGGGGAGATTGTTAGCATTGCTCGGTAAAACTCGCATGCGTTGCTATCTCAAGCATGTTTGTCAATGTTAGTGATCAAAACTATAAGTCTTGATTTCTAGTCTACTATAGCTAAGTCTCGGACTAGGATAGAAAGTGTAGTTGAGCTCAAGGAATCCATGGAGATTCATCATACAAGACGAAGAACTACTCAAGGAACCGATGGAACTTCTCGACAAAAAGGTATGTGGAGACTTGAACTTATCTATCACTCAAAAGTATATTATTATATCTCCTACTCTTTGAGACAAAAGGTCGTATGCTATATATAGACTTTGATTATACACATTTGGTATTTCGAGCCGAGTATACCTCTTCTATATATGTCTCGAAATATGTGTTGGTAAGCTTTTCGCTTAGACCAACTTTATCTTTGCCTAGTGACGAATGTCATGATATGTTTCAATCACTTTGAAAATTGCTTTGACGAGAAATGGTGTAACAATTATATAATGTCCTCTAAGAATATTTCAATGATTGGAATCAGAGTTTAGATGACACAAGCATTGTTGTGGAAACACATTTATGTATAAGTCCTATTCCTTGAACCAAAGTTTTCGAACTTTGTTGATCATGTTCTTGTACCTTTGCCAATTTTATTGACAAAAAGGGGGAGAATTAATATGTAGTTCATACTACAAATACATATGGTTTTCGGATCATTATGTAAGGGGGAGTGGTTTCCATGTGAGATGGAGTATCGACTAAGGGGGAGTGATACATATCACCATAGTATTATTGTTGAAGTTGTGATACAATTGAACTTTGACACTGTGTAATAATACTATGACACTGTATAACAATGATCGAGACCGATGTTTTCTCATTATTATAACTACGGATCTTCAACAATGGTGATACTAAACTTACAACCTTAATGATCATTGGAGTACTTGGAAGTGACGAAGATTTCGAGGAATGTTGAAGATTAGACATGTGGAATAGGAGCTACTTAAGTTTCATTATATTTTTTGTATTCCATATGTATTGATAGTTTTGTCACTAAAATTGACAAAGGGGGAGATTGTTAGAGCATTGCTCGGTCGAACTCGCATGCGTTGCTATAAGTCTTGATTTCTAGTCTATTATAGCTAAGTCTCGGACTAGGATAGTAAGTGTAGTTGAGTTAAAGGACTTCATGGCGATTCATCATACAAGAAAAAGAATTACTCAAGGAACCGGTGGAACTTCTCGACAAAAAGGTACACTTAAAAGTCTATGTATTATATCTCCTACTTCTTGAGACAAAAGTCGTATGCTATATATATATACTTAGATTATACACATTTGATATTTCGAGCCGAGTATACCTCGCCTATTTATATCTCGAAATATGTGTTGGTAAGCTTTTCACTTCGACCATTTTTTCTTTACCTAGTGACGAAAGTCATGATATGTTTCAATCACTTTGAAAATTGCTTTGACGAGAAATAGTGTAACAACTATATAACGTCCTCTAAGAATGTTTCAATGGTTGGAATGAGAGTTTAGATTACATAACCAACAATGGACATAAGTATGTAGTGGAAACACATATGTGCATAAGTCCTATACTGGAAGAATGGCTTGCAGCCAAGTCCACGAACGGCTTGCAACCAAGTCCGTGAACTCCGTCCGCGAACTGTCGAAGTTCTCGAACCCGAGAATTTCTGTTAGAGTTAACAAACCACTTGCGTGTACCAAGTCCGTGAACCCAGTCCGCGAACCAGCGAAGTTCTCAAGCCCGAGAATTTCTGCTGGAGTTTGTGAACTCTATCCAGTATCTTAAGTCTGCGAACCTAGTCGGCGAACTTGAGAAGGTTATATATCTAAAGATGATTTCTGAACTTAAACTTATAAAGACTAAGGAATGATTTTGCAAACCGTGGATATAAAGTTCATGAACCGATTCAAGTGAATCAAATCATCTTTGCTTCAATTGTGTCTTGTGTAGTACATAAGATTTACTTTTAATTTAACAACTCTCTAACCAGTTCATATGAGTCATTTGAACTAGTTATGGTGAAGAAGAAAATGGTTGGTATGAAATGCTCTAATGGCTAACCTTTTGGTTGACTATTTTTGAACCAACAATGCACATGTTTGGGTACGGTTAACAAACCTAGAAGCGTGCATATTATTTGTGTATAACAAGCTAAGATTTCGATCTAACGGTTGAGAGATATTAGCTTGAATCTAAATCAAGTTTTTATCTAACAGTGGATAGCGTTTTCTTTGTGAGCAAGGCGAAACCCTGATTTGAAATGCTATATAAGGGGACATCTAGCAACTCTGAAAAACTAATCCCCACACCTTACATGTGATACTAGTTTTGCGTGATAGATTCGATTCTCCTTTAACCTATGGTTTTCTTCTTCGAAAACCAGGTTAACGACTTAAAGACTTCATTGGGATTGTGAAGCCAGACCGATACTACTTTTATCGTATTTGTGTGATTTGATCTTGCATCTTCTATCGTACGAGTACAATCATATTGATTGGATTGAGATTTGATATCTCCGATAGGCAAGATATAAAAAGTAATCACAAACACCTTCGTCTCATCGTTTGTGATTCCTCAACATATTGTTTCGCTACCATACGATTAAGATTGTTGTGAGGTGATTGATTAATCTAGGTTGTTCTTCGGGAATATAAGACCGGATTATCAATTGGTTCTTGTTCACCTTAATTATATATCAAAAGACGGAATAAGACTTTAGGGTTTTTCTGTGGAAGACAGATTGATCCTTTAATATACTTTTCCGTGGAAGACAGATTTGTTTATTGTTAAAGCCTGCGATTTTGGATCGTATCAACTCTTAGTTGTGGGTGAGATCAGCTAAGGGAATCAAGTGCGCAGTATCCTGCTGGGATCAGAGGCGTAGGGGTGCAACTGTACCTTGGATCAGTGGGAGACTGATTTGGGTTCAACAACAGTCCAGTCTGAAGTTAGCTTGTAGTAGGCTAGTGTCTGTAGCAGCTTAATACATTGTGTGTTCAATCTAGACTAGGTCTCGGGGGTTTTCTGCATTTGCGGTTTCCTCGTTAACAAAACTTCCGGTGTCTGTGTTATTTTTTTTTCCGCATTATATTTGTTGTATAATTGAAATAATACAGGTTGTGCGTTAGATCAATCAATTGTAAATCCAACCTAACGGTTGTTGATTGATATTGGTCTTTTATACCATCCAAGTTATCTCTCAGTCGAGACTCGCAGTTTGCTTGAGTAAGATTAAATCGAGAGATTGAGATATAAACTCTTTGATATATCTTTTTATTTGATTGAGTCTAACTGTCTAGTTGATTCTCATAAAAAGTATATTGGAGTTTTTCCATACAGATTGCTAAGCGAAATATTAGGTGGTGGTTTTAGACCCCCGTTTTTTCATTTAATAATACCACTTTAGAAGACAGAGATTTTATAGGATTTAGGAGTTATATCAACTCTTTATCAGCATCTTCTTTTCCATCAGAGATGGACACAGATGTTTTCGCAACTCCTGGATCATGAGTCAACGAAGTAGTAACATCTTCAACTTTTGAGTATTCAACTCTTGCATAACGTTAACTGAATCAGACATTAGACATTAGTAATATGCATTTACTAATTAGATATTTTCTGAGAGATTTCGATCATTATTTTTTGACAGAGCGTTTCAAGGAATTATGGAAACCGAATTGGTGCTTTAATGAATATCTTGGTGTCCAAAATTCTTTTTCTATAAATACTTGAAGTTTTCCTTTCTAGCAAACTAATCCTTCGTAACAGCAAACTACCTCTTGTTGTGCTGCTACTGGTGAAGCCGCCTATTCGTAGAGGAGAGCAACCTAATTAGGCGAAATCTCTTACGACCATGCAGTTTAAAGTCTTCTTTGGGATTGAGAAAATCTATTAGTATCGTTGATGGGAAACTAGATAATTGCGGTTTATTTTTTGTTTTTATTGATTTGATTGACTAATGGTGGTTGAAATTTGATTGCACCTAGTTTGTTTATGCTTGAGAATCTCTTCTTCTGATATAAGATTCACTCAAACTAGTTTCAGAGTTTCAACAGGGATCTTTAGACTGTTGTTAGTTCTAAAGACAATCTTGTGATAATCCATTGTTAACAGACTCTGTTCTGTGCATGATTGGTCACAAGAGATTCAACTGATTGTGTGCAGGTGTTTATTGAAGATCTAAGAAGATTTGAAGACGAAAAACATTTTGAAGATTTCTGATCTGTGGGTTTATAATCTTTGGTGTGCATTATTGGCTAAATCTTAAACGATTATTTCGGTAATTGAACATAAGATAGATCTAAGGACCTGACGAAGGAGTTTATGTTAAGATAAATATAAGAGACTTTGTCCGACTCATATCACTTGGTTGAAGAGAGTTGATACCAAACAGATTTGTTGTTCCTTTACTGTTTGGAATACGAACCAAAGGAATTGTTACAAGTACGTGACTTATTCACAGGTCGGAGGCGTGGGAATACAAACGGAACTAGGTGAACTATAGGTTTAGTTTCTTGGTCTCAACTATAAGAAGTTATGTGTAATTTTGTGTAGCGGCTTAATCCTGAGAGTATTCAATTCTGTACAAGGTCCGGGGGTTTTTCTGCATATGCTGTTTCCTCGTTAACAAAATCTTGATGTGTCATTTACTTTATATTTCCGCATTATAATTGTTTTATTATAATTAAAGTAAATCATACAAACGTTAATTGTTATTTACTTGATAAGTGAATCCTATTGTGTTTGGTTAAGTCTGAACCTTTTTATCAAGTAACATACTTCGTTGTTGTATTGTCTCGATCTCGTATCCATAGACGATCATACGAAGTGTGAACCGATTAGTTTCATTGTCTCGGCTCAGTCCATAGACAATCACTTTCGGAGAAAGGACTTATAGGTAGGAAAAGTTTTAGCTTGAGGTATATTTGGGTAACCTCACCTTTTCAATTACCACCTCGCATCACATACATTGTATACCACTATTATGTATAGACAAATACCGTGAAGAAAGTTAGCAAGTGGTCGATTAACACCATGTAAAACGTTATCAAGTGCGTTTACCCATTACGGTTTACTCCAACCTCTCAGTTATTACCTGTAATAAATTGAAGTTCATTTATTCACTTTTAATGGTGAACGAGTTGATTTCAATTGATTTCTAAAAACTATCTAGTATATCTTTGTTACTTCAATTTTATTAGTTTAGATTGTCAGAAATGGTTGGATCATCTTAGGATCCTTACATTTCTGCAATATGTTGTTCTGTGTACATAGTTTTTTTTTTCCAGACAAAACAAGTGAGGCCTTTAAGTTATTAATGTGTTACTGGATTACATGGATGATAGAATTGGTAGAAAAAGATATTCCTATAATAAGTATTTGTGGAGAAAATCTTGTGATAATGTTGGTACCTTGATCTTTTATGATTTATTATCTAAGATGATCTGTAATGACTCTTATAACTTCTCCGATCTTAAATCGACCTTATTTTCAATAGTTGAAATAAATTTAAAAGTACTTATTTTGCTCCCTTCCACTAGAATCCAGTGTTCTGAAAAGTGGCTCGTACCGGTGAACCGGCAACCCAGTCAATTTTCCGTTCCAGATCAATACTGACCCACTAATTTTGTCAAAAACCACTCTAATTTTTGAAAATTTTCTGACCAACCAGTCCAGTCGGTAAACCTTCCAACTCGGTGTGATTCTGAACTGGTTTGACCCACTCTGATTAGTAAAACTGAAAATCTAAAATTCATCAAAAAAAAAGTTGTCTTAATGTTCGTAGAGAAAACTATAACTGAAGATTCAATGAAATCAAACAGATCAAAACACATAAAATCACTGTAAGATTGTAGACAGAAATCAATCTTCCAACAAAGGAAGAGTTTGTTGCAAATAAATCTTCTTATTGTTGTAAATTTTTTGTTATATAAAACAATTCTTGAATTTTTCTTAAAGCTATGGTTATAATTGAGAGATATGGGTGGGATGGGATGGGATGGGATGTGATAGCACTGATAGAAGAAGAAGACAGACGGTTTAGAGATTAGGGTTGTTGGTGCGATTTTTTTTTATCTTTTATATATTGAATTGGATTTCCTGATTCAGATAATGATAAAATTAGGTTTCAACCAAAAATAGTGTAATTTAGTTTATCAATGTATCTTGACTACTACTCTTGTTGTTCTGATAAATGGATGTCCCTCTAGATTCTTTAAACCAACAAGAGGAATGCGCCGGGGAGACCCCCCTTTCCTCTTACCTCTTTTTTCTTTGTATGGAGGCTCTGTGTAGGAAAATTTATGAAGCTAAAAACTTAGGAATGATAAAAGGCATAAAAATAATGCACAAAGACCCTCCAATCAGTCACTTACTTTTCGCATATGATCGTCTGATATTTGTAAAATAAATAAAAAATCGAGTCACAATTTAGTTAAACTTTTCAGAAATTTTGGTACTTTCTCAGGAAAACTGATAAATCTTGCTAAATCAGGGTTTTTTTCATCCCCAAACAGAAACACACACTAGAAATAGAGTGAAACAAATTCTTGGAGTTACTGTTATTCCCATAAACGATAAATATTTAGGTTCCCCATTGTTCACTAATAGGTCAAAGATTGCATGTTTTGAATCTTTTGTGGCAAAAATGGATAATAGAACGCTCACCTGGAAAGGCTCTCAGCACAACAACGTAGGGAAAACGGTAATGGTAAAAAAACGTAACTACTTCCCTCTATGTGTATCAAATGAATTGTTTCAAGATACCGATAAAAATCTGCAACAAAATATCTAAAATACAAAGGAATTATTGGTGGGAGAAAAACGAAAAAGAATTAAATAAATAAGGAAAAAAAGAAGAGTTAGTCTCAATAACTGGAAATCTATCTACAAGGAGCTTGAGGAAGGAGTGTTAGGAATTTAAGATATGAAATTTTTTAACTTAGCAATGATATCTAAGATGGGTTGGAGATTAAAAGAACAACTTGACTCTCTTTGTGCCACCTCTAATGGCTAAATACTACCTTAATGTGATGTTTTACACATAGACAGTGCAACAAAGAGGACAGACAGCTGGATTTGGAAAAGACTATTAACTGGCATAAACCAAATAAAAAAATATTGTTTCTGGGAAATGGAAAATGGAAAAATGTGGATATTTGGGATGACTTTTGGATCTCAGACACATCACCTCCTTTGAATAAACCTCAATTTCACACTGAGGTTCTAACTAAGTTGTCACAATTAATCACCCCACAAAACTCATGGGACTTGTAAAAACTCAAAACATGCTTCGATAAACAAACAATAAATAAAATAAGGAAAATAAACATTAGAAGATCGAATGAAGAAGACATTCCTCACTGGTCACTAAATGAAAAGGGAAACTTCACTATGAATTCTCTGTACAAGACAATCAACGTCAGTGGAACTGTAAACACAAACTGGAAAAAGATTTTGGGGTATGGATACCATTCCATGTGTAAAGAACTTCATGTCGAAAGCTGCACACGTCATTCTACCAACTAATATGAGGATGTCACCTATCTTACCACACATTAACACAACTTGCAACCTCTATAATGAGGGTCAAGAGACCCTAACTCACCTCTTCATGTATTGTAATTTTGCATCACATGTGTGGATGCATTTCAATCTAGATAAACAATATGTTACAAATGGTGCCGCAACTTTCCATGGGTGGCTCAACGACCGTTTTGAACACCAGGATAGAGACAAATATTGAGTAAGTTGGAAAGTTTTGTGTAATATTATAATATGGTATCACTAAAAGAAACTTAATATATTGCAGCACCCAATGTGTTAGAGCATTGCTCGGTCAAACTCACATGTGTTGCTATCTCAAGCATGTTTATCAATGTTAGTGATCAAAACTATAAGTCTTGATTTCTAGTCTACTATAGCTAAGTCTCGGACTAGGATAGAAAGTGTAGTTGAGCTCAAGGACTCCATGGAGATTCATCATACAAGACGAAGAACTACTCAAGGAACCGATGAAACTTCTCGACAAAAAGGTATGTGGAAATTTGAACTTATCTATCACTCAAAAGTCTATCTATTTTATGTCCTACTCTTTGAGACAAAAAGTTGTATGCTATATATAGACTTTGATTATACACATTTGGTATTCCTAGCCGAGTATACCTCGCCTATCTATATCTCGAAATATGTGTTGGTTAGCTTTTCGCTTCGACCAAGTTTATCTTTGCCTAGTGACGAAATTCATGATATGTTTCAATCACTTTGAAAATTGTTTGATAAGAAATGGTGTAACAACTATATAATGTCCTCTAAGAATGTTTCAATGATTGGAATAAGAGTTTAGATTACATAACCAATGATGGACATAAGCATTATTGTGGAAACACATTTATGTATAAGTCATATACCTTGAACCAAAGTTTTCGAACTTTCTTGATCAAGAGATCGGAAGAATGGGAAGTGCCAAGTCCACGAACTCAGTTCGCGAACTGCCGAAGTTTTCAAACCCGATAATTTCTGTTGGAGTTGACAAACTATTTGCGTGAAGCTAAGTCCACGAACTCAGTCCGCGAACCCAGTCCGCGAACAGACGAAGTTCTCATTCCCGAGAATTTCTGCTGCATTTTGTAAACTCTGCCCGGTATCTTAAGTCCGCGAACCTAGTCTACGAACGTGAGAAGGTTATATATCTAAAGATGATTTCTGAACTTAAACTTAAAAAGACTAAGGAATGCAGTTTGCAAACCGTGGCCATAAAAGTTCATGAACCGATTCAAGTGGATCAAACCATCTTTGCTTCAATTGTGTCTTGTGTAGTTACATAAGATTTCCTTGCAATTGAACAACTCTCTAACTAGTTCATTTGACGTCATTTGAACTAGTTATGGTGAAGAAGAACATGGTTGATATGAAATTCTCATATAGCTAACCTTTTGTTTAACTATTGTGGAAACAACAATGTACACGTTTGGGTATGGTTAACATGCCTAAAAGAGTGCATTTCATTTGTGTATAACAAGCTATGTTTTTGATCTAACGGTTGAGAAATATTAGATTGAATCTAAATCAGGTTTTCATCTAACAATGGATATTGATTTCTTTGTTACCAAGGTAACTTAATGGCAAACCCTGATTTGAAAGACTATATAAGGCGACATCTAACATCTATGCAAAACTAATCCCCACACCTTATGTTTGATACTAGTTTGCGTGATAGAGTCGGTTCTCCTTTAACCTTTAGTTTTCTTATTCTAAAACCAGGTTAAACGACTTAAAGACTTCATTGGGATTGTGAAGCCAGGCCGATACTACTTTTATCGTAGTTGTGTGATCTGATCTTGCATTTTCTATCGTCCGAGTACAATCATATAGATTGGATTGAGATTGATATCTCTGATAGGCAAGATATAAAAAGTAATCACAAACATCTTCGTCTCATTGTTTGTGATTCCGCAACATCTTGTTTCGCTACCATAGTATTAAGATTGTTGTGAGGTGATTGATAACTCTAGGCTGTTCTTCGGGAATATAAGAACGGATTATCAATTGGTTCCTGTTCACCTTGATTATTATCAAAGACGGAATAAAACCTTTTAGGGTTTATTTGTGGGAGACAGATTGATCCTTCGATAAACTTGTCTGTGAGAGACAAATTTGTTTATTATCAAGTCTTCGACTTTGGGTCGTAACAATTGATACATGTGTATCTTCCTCTCTCCGGGAACTAGTAATCCTCAAGAAGGATTGAGGATAAAATTGTAATTTTTGGAAGGAATACTGATTTTTAGACAGTATTCTTAGATAAGGAAATATTCCAAGACAAGGTAATATTCCTAGATAAGGAAATATTCCAAGACAAGGTAATATTCCTAGATAAGGAAATATACCTAGTAAAAGAATATGTTTCCTACTGATTTTTAAACAATATTCTTAGATAAGGAAATATACCTAGACAAGGAATTCTTTCTAGAAAAAGGAATTGTTCCTAGATAAAGAAATATGCCTAGAAAAGGTATTATTCTTAGATAAGGCAATAGATTCCTAAGAGGTTTTGGAACCCGTTAAAGTTATAAATAGAGATGTTTAGCTCATAGCTAAGACATCTGGAGTGTGGTTTGTGATACAGACACACTTAGATCCAGAATCTAGAGAGTGTGGTTCTAGAAAAGGAGGTTTAACACGCACACCTAGAGAGAAGTTTGTGAGGCAATATATTATTGCAAAATCAATCTTAGCAAACAGTTTAACGTTGATCCACTGTTTAGAGAGATTGTGAGCGTAACAAAGAGAGAATTGTAAAAGTTTTCTTGTTTATAATCTGGAGAAGATATATTTCTTAGAATTACTACTTTGTGTTCTGTTTTCGTCTATTATTATTCTGAATTGCGCCTCTATAATAATAGTCACCAAGATACAGAAATCAATATGTATCAGCAACTCTTAGTTGTGGGTGAGATCAACAAAGGGAATCAAGTGCGCAGTATCCTGCTGGGATCAGAGGCATAGGGAGTACAACTGTACCTTGGATCAGTGGGAGACTGATTGAGGTTCAACTATAGTCCAGTCTGAAGTTAGCTTGGAGTAGGCTAGTGTCTGTAGTGGCTTAATACACTGTGCATTCAATCTGGACTAAGTCCCGGGGTTTTTCTGCATTTGCGGTTTCCTCGTTAACAAAATTTCTGGTGTCTGTGTTATTTCAATTTCCGCATTATATTGTTTTATATTTATAATTGAAATAATACAGGTTGTGTGTTTAGATCATCAATTAGAATAATCCAACCTTTGGTTGTTGATTATCATTGATTGATCCTTGGATATTGGTCTTTGGTACCATCCAAGTTATTCCTTGTATTTGATTAGAACTCGCAGTTTCTTCTTGAGTAAATCAAATCAAGAGAGAGATATAAACTCGTTGATATAATTTTAATTGATTGAGTCTTGTTGATTCTCTTAAAAGTATATTCGAGTTTGTCCATACAGATTGCTAAGCGAAATATTGGGTGGTGTTGTTAGGCCTCCGCTTTTTCAATTGGTATCAGAGCAGGAAAACACGTTTAAGACCTTACAAGTCCGTGTTTTTAGCGATCTGACTATATGGACCATAAAGTCTCAATTGACGCTTCACCAGGTTTAAAAACCAAACGTAGAAAAATGTCTGATAGACTGGTTACTCTTAAAAAGGGGTTGGATGAACAAATCGAGATCAACTCTGATCTTGTTTCAGAAATTGCAATTCTTAAGGATTTGATATCTAGTAATTGTCCCTTGGTGAATCTGAGAAAATCCAGTTGTTCCTCTTTAAAGTATACTCGCAATTCAGATAGTAATCAACAACCGGTTGTTATGAAAACTGATATGACTAGGAACAACTCAGACAATCTTCAAAGGTTTGTCCCATATTGTTGTTGTGATTCTTCCAATCATCCTCAACAAGTTTGTATGTCGTTTCAAAAGAGTCTGAATGTTGCGAATGATCCTTGTAAGAAAACTAAACAATTTTTTGTTACTATAAAAAGACATGCAAAACTATCAGGAAATTTTAAACAAAAAAGTACTGATGGTATGCGTACCTTTGCTTTAAGTCCTACATTTCCCTTTCAATGGTGTCATGACACTAGATGTAGTCATTCACTACATATGATAGGTGATTCTCCATGGTGTGTGTCATCTATCGACTATAAAGGTGGAAGAGATTCTACAGCCAAAAAAAAAGGACAACTTCAAATTATGTGCAAGATTGGTTGTTGTTCTTCACAAGTAGAACAAGAAAATTCTGATAAAAATCTGAACAATCCCCTTTGGGTAAAAGCGATGCATGAAGAGTTAAATCAATTTCAAAGACAAGACGTGTGGGATCTTGTACCATGTCAGTCCAATATCAATGTTATTGGTTCTAAATGGGTATTCAAGAATAAGTCTGATAAATTAGGCACAACTGTCAGAAATAAAGCCAGACTTGTTGCTCAAGGATATTCAAGGATTGAAGGATTTGAGTTTGACGAAACTTTTGTTCCTATGGATAATCGTCCATTCAATGTTTGTTAGCTCATGCTTGCTTTCTTAAGGACAAGCTGTTTCGAACGGATAATCGTCATAGGTCCTACGAGACGAGTATTTCCAGAATCAAAAGGAGGAGAATTTTTGCTCACATAACAAACCTTGAAAATTCACGATGTGATAAACAAGGGGAGATTTTGGCTCACAATATCTCTATCTAACCCTATAGACGTTCGCATCCTCATCTTTAACTTGAGAAAATGGGGTTTTCCGTCTTTTTGGCTCAAGTAGTATATTCTTGGTTAAAAAGTTTTGTTTAAAACTATATAAATAATGAATCTTTATAACTACAAAAGATTATTTTCTAGGGTTTTAGTAGTTCGTAAACGTTGTGTTATTTCCCAAAGGAATACTGTTTCATGGCTCCTGTAACTAGAGGCAGCACAAACAGAGATACAGTTGAAGCATCTAATGTACGTCGGTGTACAGGAATTTCCTCCACAAAGGTGAAGAAAGTGAAGGCTGCAATTAATGATAAAGGTCATTCCTAAAACTGGTTCGTGTCCTTTTATCAAAGTGATGTTAGCTTCAGGAACCTGGTAAAAGAATTCATCAGCAAAAGAAACGATTTAAAATCTCAAATCGCTTCGTCTTTGGAAGAGATAGTTTACTATGAACGGATGTTGTCTTTAACAACGAACACCGTACGTAAACTGAAAAGAGAACCGAGTAAGCTGACAGTTATTTCCAAAGAGTTGAAGGAACTGAATGATCCCATTATCCATGTTTTTTTCAACAACGAGAAGGAATTCTCTGAAGAGGCCTTGGGAAAGCTTCATGTTGCCTAGTATGTCTTCTATTTGGCCTAGTTGGAAGAATAACTAGTGCTTTGAATATCAATGATTGTGACTACACATAGCTATTATTTTTCATCTTCATGTTTTTAGGTTTTTGGTTTAAATTCTAAAAGTGTTTGAAGGATGATGTTTTGCAGTATCTTTAGGATTTGTTATATTGCAACTTGTTATGGGATATTGGTGTTTACGTCCGTGAACTATGTTGTCCCATATTTTGTCAAAAGTAAAGTCGTTTGTGATCGGTATTCATTTATTGATTAAAGAATGAATGGACTTTTGACAAATACAAAAGTTAAGCCTATATTGTCAATCTTTGATGGAAGATAGGTTAAAATCTTTTGTGTACAAGGATTATGTCTATTAATTATTGTTATGCAGATAGAATGAATCCTTGTGTATTCCACACTATTGATCTTCACTGATCCATATTTTTTGTAGTGCTCTGAGGCTCTGTAATGTGTTTTATGTTGAGCACGATACAACCAAGTTGATTATTTTATGATTGGCTATGTTGGTTGTTCCGTAAGGTACTATATGTTGAGCATTCTGAACTAAATTAATCATCTTGTTTGGTTATTTAGTTATTACTCCATAAGTTTTTCTTGTGTTGAGTACATGAACGATTAAGCCAATCACTCTCGTATGGTTAACTTAGTCGTAATGCCGTAAGTTTACTTATGTTGAGCATAATCAATTAAATTGATCACTTTTTGTGTTTAATTTGATTGTGTATTCCGATTAAATTAATCATAGGTTTACTTATGATTAATTTGATTGAGTTTTTGGATATAAAAATCATTCTTATGGTTTTGGTGTCCAATAAAAATCCTTATTTTCTCTTGAAATTAAGGTCGCTCGTTGTTGTTCTTTCGGGAATGACATCAAATGGGGGAGAGTTATTTTGAACTTGTTCTTAATGGTCATATCTTGAGGGGTGTGCGGCTGTGGAATTTTAGAGGGGTTATCTTGTATATTTAAACTCCTTGATGAATGCATTTAGATTCGGATTTATGATTGCATCTAAATTAGTTGGTGTGTATTTTTATTTTTAGTCATGAAATGTCTCTTTCGGAAATTTGATTATGATCCCGTTCTAGTACCTTTGCCAATTTTACTGAAAAAAAAGGGGAGAATTAACATGTAGTTCACACTACAAATACATATGGTTTTCGGATCATTGTGTAAGGGGGAATGGTTTCCATGTGAGATGGAGTATTGACTAAGGGGGAGTGATACATATCACCATAGTATTATTGTTGAAGTTGTGATACAATTGAACTTTGACACTGTTTAATAATACTATGACACTGTATAACAACGATCGAGAATTATATTTTCTCATTATTATAGCTACAGATCTTCAACAACGGTGATGCTAAACTTACAACCTTTGGGATCATTGGAGTACTTGGACGTGACGAAGATTTCGAGGAATGTTGAAGATTAGATATGTGGAATAGGAGCTACTAAAGTTTCATTATATTTTTTGTATTCCATATGTATTGATAGTTTTGTCACTAAAATTGACAAAGTGGGAGATTGTTAGCATTGCTCGGTCGAACTCGCATGCGTTGCTATCTCAAGCATGTTTGTCAATGTTAGTGATCAAAACTATAAGTCTTGATTTCTAGTCTACTATAGCTAAGTCTCGGACTAGGATAGAAAGTGTAGTTGAGCTCAAGGAATCCATGGAGATTCATCATACAAGACGAAGAACTACTCAAGGAACCGATAGAACTTCTCGACAAAAAGGTATGTGGAGACTTGAACTTATCTATCACTCAAAAGTATATATATTATATCTCCTACTCTTTGAGACAAAAAGTCGTATGCTATATATAGACTTTGATTATACACATTTGGTATTTCGAGCCGATTATACCTCTCCTATATATGTCTCGAAATATGTGTTGGTAAGCTTTTCGCTTAGACCAACTTTATCTTTGCTTAGTGACGAATGTCATGATATGTTTCAATCACTTTGAAAATTGCTTTGACAAGAAATGGTGTAACAATTATATAACGTCCTCTAAGAATATTTCAATGATTGGAATCAGAGTTTAGATGACACAAGCATTGTTGTGGAAACACATTTATGTATAAGTCCTATTCCTTGAACCAAAGTTTTCGAACTTTGTTGATCAAGAGAACCGGAAGAATGGCAAGTGCCAAGTCCTCGAACTCAGTCGCAAACTGCCGAAGTTCCCAAACCAGAGAATTTCTGATGGAATTGACAAACTATTTGCGTGAAGCTAAGTCCACAAACCCAGTCCGCGAAATATTAGCTAAGTTTTCGATCTAACGGTTGAGAAATATTAGCTTGAATCTAAATCAGGTTTTCATCTAACGGTGGATATTGATTGCGTTGTTACCAAGGTAACTTAATGGCAAACCCTGATTTGAAAGACTATATAAGGGGACATCTATCATCTGTGCAAAACTAATTCACACACCTTACGTGTGATACTAGTTTGCGTGCTAGAGTCGGTTCTCCTTTAACCTTTGGTTTTCTTCTTCTAAAACCAGGTTAAACGACTTAAAGACTTCATTGGGATTGTGATGCCAGACTGATACTACTTTTATCGCAGTTGTGTGATCTGATCTTGCATCTTCTATCGTACGAGTACAATCATATAGATTGGCATGAGATTGATATCTCTGATAGGAAAGATATAAAAAGTAATCACAAACATCTTCGTCTCATTGTTTGTGATTCCGCAACATCTTGTTTCGCTACCATATGATTAATATTGTTGTGAGGTGATTGATAACTCTAGGCTGTCCTTCGGGAATATAAGACCGGATTATTAATTGGTTCCTGTTCACCTTGATTATTATCAAAAGACGGAACAAAACCTTTTAGGGTTTATCTGAGGGAGACAGATTGATCATTCGATATACTTGTCTGTGTGAGACAGATTTGCTTATTATCAAGTCTTCGACTTTGGTCATAGCAACTCTTAGTTGCGGGTGAAATCAGATAAGGGAATGAAGTGCGCAGTATCCTGTTGGGATCAGAGGCGTAGGGAGTACAAATGTACCTTGGATCAATGGGACACTAATTGAGGTTCAACTATAGTCCAGTCTGAAGTTAGCTTGCAGTAGGCTAGTGTCTGTAGCGGCTTAATACAGTGTGTATTCAATCTAGACTAGGTCCCGGGTTTTTTCTGCATTTGCGGTTTCCTCGTTAACAAAATTTCTGGTGTCTGTGTTATTTCAATTTCCACATTATATTATTTTATCTTTATAATTGAAATAATACAGGTTGTGCGTTTAGATCATCAATTAGAATAATCCAACCTTTGGTTGTTGATTGTCATTGATTGATCCTTGGATATTGGTCTTTGGTACCATCCAAGTTATTCCTTGTATTTGATTAGAACTCCCAGTTTCTGCTTCAGTAAATAAAATCAAGAGAGAGAGAGATAAACTCGTTGATATAATTTTAATTGATTGAGTCTTGTTGATTCTCTTAAAAATATATTAGAGTTTGTCCATACAGATTGCTAAACGAAATATTGGGTGGTGTTATTAGACACCCGCTTTTTCACAATGGTTATGGCATAAACCCTTATTAGTGTCGCGATAACCCATGTAACAAGAAGTGTATTGCCGCACCTAATCTTTATTGATGCAGCAAGAGATTATACTTTTTTGCCACGCTCTTTACATGTTGTTGCTACAATTGTGTGGCAAAATTTTCATTTTGCAGCAGTAAATTCTTTTTTATAGTGTATATATGGAAAGCAAGGTGCAACATTACCTTGAGGAAGAAAAATCAAAATAACGTAAACACGACAGACATCATAGCAAAGTACATCAATAACTACATGATTGTAAACAAAAAAGGCTACAATATAATGCGTTCCTTATACTACAATCGAATGGATGATGAAAATCTAACAATAACTAAACAGAAAACAACGGAACAACCAACAACTATGACTCTGGAAATGAACATAGTTTTGTCTATGACAGATCCAACAACAAAAGAAGGAATTGGGATAACAGTATGTGACTATATGATGAGTGCTAAAAAGTGCATATTTCTATATGTTTTTCTTGGCATTTAACTCATCTTTTGTGCATTAATTCTACATTTTATCCCATATTCTGTATTTTCATTGTTTTCAAGAATAAATATTTTTCTTAATTAATTTTGCATTTTTAGGTACTAAATAAAGCCTGGTTATCTCACGGAGCGAAAAGAGCAAAGAAACGGCAAAGACTCCCGCTAGGAGGAAGCGAAGAATGATGTTTGCAAGAGCCGGATCAACTAGAAGTGGGCTTGAAGAGGAAGAATTGTTCTTAAAGAAGATATGGGCTTGGCATACCCAAGACCCAAAACCCTCACCCAAATCCATTTCCTATATCCATACCCGTTTCCCTTTCTAGCCGTCAGATTGGATCCATCTTGTCATCCAACGGCCACCTCATCATTGTGCATCAAAATCCGAAGCTCCTGTCAAACACCATAGTACCTAACCCATCTGGAGTCGTTAGCTTCGTTGTATCTCGCAATCCAACGGTCGCTTAATCCCGTATCCTTGATGTCGTTCGATTCCATCTAGTTTGTTGATCCGTCGCTTTTCAGTCGCTGACATCAAACTTTGATGAGCCCGCCTCACACCGCATCTCCAAATCCATCGACTTCACCCAAACAAGTTCTTCTTCCCCAAATATTTTTTTCCCAAAAACCTTCTTCTTCCCCCGACAGTTGCAGTCGAGCTCTGCTCCTGCCTCTCTTTCATGTCCACTGCCACCCTCTGCCTCACTACCATCTCCATACCCCGACACCACCTCAATCACCATCACTTTCCCCAACCCTCTAGCCTAGTTGCTTTTTCAAACCCACATCTCTCTGAACCCTAGGTGTGGAGTTGATGAAACAACTCGAGCTAGGGTTGCAGTACATCAATTGGAGCAGGAAGAGCACCATAGGGACATCAAGAAGCATGGGTCGAAGCCAATTTACACATGGGTATGTCGAATTTGATTTTCCCCAAAATTTAGGGTTTGCAAATTTAAGGTTTTGTGAAATTAGGGATTTTGTTGTAAGCTATAAAAGGGAAGCTGTAGAGAATGCAAAACTTGTTCTTGGGTCATCCGAGATACCCCCTAATTGGGTTAATTTCATTTTTCAATCCAATGCATATCTTCTTCTTATCCACTGTTAATGTTTGTTGTGTGAATGTTCAATTGTTTGTTGTCTTGTGAATCTTCTACTGTTAGTCCTGTAATTCCCCTGTTTACTTATATGTTCTTGTTTTGAGTCTTAATGCTTGACAACATGAAAGCTCCTAACTCCAGCATGTTCTAATCCATCACTAGGGTGAGAAGACCCTTGAGCCAAATGGTTAGCCATTTGAGTTAGTCCCTGTTGAGCTCAAAACAGTTAGGTTAGTGACTTTCCAAGGGTTCACTGGCTTGTGATTAGTGGTGCTTTAAACAGACCATTAATGCTAGGAGTCAGTGATAGTCTGAGGGATTAACAAAGCCATATTAGTTAGAGACCTGGACCCTAAGTGACCTGTGATTGCCTATGCTTTAATCAGATAGGAAATGCTAGGGGTTAATCCAAGGATTTTAGGTAGTTAACTAGACACATGACAAGGTTAACCTAGGTGAACTATCTAGGTGAAATAGAATTCTCATCCATCTCCATACACTTCCATTCCCACTGTTTTCAGTTTCTTCACTGTTTTCTTTCACTTGTTTTACCTTCATTGCTCACTGTTTTAACCCTTAGCTCATTATCAACATCTTCATGTCACTTATTGCCTCTGTCTCTGTTACTTTTAAGTTATTATTGTTGCTCTTGCTCACCGCTGTCAATATCTTCACTTTTACTCACTGTCAACATTTCTGTCTTGCATCACTATTCACTGCCTTCATCCATCACTGCCACTGTCACTTACTGTCACTGCTTAGCTTAGAGAATTAGCTTAGGAAATCTTCAATCACACACCCAAGTCCCTGTGGAATGACCCTGTTCTTGCACACAAGCTACAACTGACCCTGTGCACTTGCAGGTATAACATGTAGGCTGCTTCATTGTCTTATTTTCTTACACTCTTAAAAGCCTACCAAGTTTTTGGCGCCGCTGCCGGGGACTTGGTGTCGTGTAGTGAAGTCTTTGCATCTTAGTATAAGCATTTCCTGCATCATAACTTGCATATTCATCTTTGCATTGCATTCCTGCATGAGCATTTAGTGTAGCATCTAGTGTAATTTTCCTGTTCTTTGTAGCTTGCTCTTAACTGATAACTCTGTTGAGTAACAGGTGCCTTCTCCAACTGACCTGTTGCTTGCCAAGGACCTGTTGCTGCTTTACCTGCTGCTGCTGCCAACAGCTGCTGTTGCTGAAGCTGTTGCCCCTGCTGTTGCTGAAGCTGTTGCCCCTGCTGTTGTTGCTGTGACCTTGCTGTGAGGCTGAGAACAAACCTCTGGTGCTGTTGTGCTGCTGTGAAGCCCAAATAGAGCTGCTGCTGCCAAGCCTGCAACATTGCCCCTGTTCAGCTACTGCTTGTGGTGCTGCTGTTGCTGCTGAGCTGCTTCTCCTGCTGCTGCTCCTGGTCCTGCTGCTGTGCCTCAGCTGTTGCTGCTGTGCAAAGGCAAGCTGCTGCTACCTCCTGCTGGTCCTGCTGTTGCTGTGATCCAAAGCCCAACTGGGCTTTTGCAACCAAACTGAGCAGCTGGGCTGTGCTTAAGCAAGTAAGCCTAAACCCATTAAGAGAACCCAACCTGTGGGCTTCCATTTTTAATTTGTGGGCTTGTAATAATTTTTTCCATTTTTCTGTTGGGTTTGTAATTAATTTCTTGTGGGCTTGTTTGTGTAATTGCTTGTGGGCTTGTGGTGTTAGATTGATTTGGGCCTGTAGTTTTAAATTAGAAAAACTGAACTTTTGAAAGCCCAACTGGGCCTCAGACCAAACAAGCAACAGTTAGGCTATTTCAAAAGCTACATTGGGCTTCAGTTTGCATACACATTGTGGGCTTAGTTCACCTTCCCTTGGCAAAGCAATTTCTCCAACCAATGTGGGCTTGCTCCCAACATTAAAACCAAAATTTTTGCTCCCAATTAAAAACCAAACTTTCTACCTCTTTAAAACCAAATTTGCTCCCATCAAAACCAAAAGCTCCCAAATGGGCTTTGTCTTCAAAGTCTAAAACCAAAGTTTTCAAAACCCAATAAACCAAAGTGTTTTCTTTTCCCATTAGGTCCAAATTTTCTAAAACCCATTAAAAACCAAATTTCTTTTCAAACCCGACAAAACCAAATGTTACCCATAAAAACCAAATTTTTCCCAAAAATCCAAACCCATTAAAAACCAAATTTTGGGCTTTGTAACATAGTTACTTAGCTTTTGAGCCAAATCATGTCTGGATCTTGGTCTACAGTTGGGGAATACAACAAATCCCTTAGAGAACTTGCGTATGGACATACTTCACGTCATGAACCTCCCATAGACCATGATGTCAATAGTTATAGGAATTATTATGGACATTTTCAGAGTCCCGAGCCTCAATACATGAACCCTAATGACTATTCACACATGCATCATTCATCACAACGTGAAAATGAACATTTTGCTAGTGCCTCACTCACACAATCATCACTGATCGATCAATTAGAAGCTCGAATCGCAGCTTTAGAAATGTAATCACATGAGGAATCTGTCACGTCTAATTTTCTTAGGCAACCTGAAATCTATGCATGTCCCGCATGTGGTAGTTTAGACCACCCTGTTGAGAATTGTCATATTTTGCATAATTTTAGGCAATCTAGAGAAAATCCAAGGTATGAAATGCCCATAAATTGTGAGAATGGTAGTCATTGGGACCATAATCAATCCTTTGAGGGTTGCGATCAATATTTTGTAAATCCTAATGACCATGCACACATGTACCATTCACCACAATTTGAACATGAAGAATTTTGTACTCCCATGAATTTAGACTCCACCACAGAAGATCTCAGACTCAGCAAGCAAAACTTTGATAGATCTACATCACGAATTCATTCATACTTAGATCAGATTTTGCTTCACCTACAAAAGGAGGAAATTCATGAGGAAATGTATGTTGTCCCTAATGAAGTGTCTAGTCCCATTCATGTAAATGATGTTGAATATGAACCTAATTTAGAGGAACATGAATCGACTAATGACACCACCACTGTTAATGAGGACCAATATGCATGCTACCATGATGATGATTATGATGATATATTAGAAGAACATGAAAATATTGTGGAACCTGTTGGTTCAATAACATATGGCTTCTCGCCCTCGACCTTCATGAATGTTGTTTTTTCTAATACTCATTGTAATTCATATGATTTTGATATTGACATGGGATTCGTACAATTATTCTGTGAAGATGAGCATGACATAGGAATAGTTGAATCTTCTGTAGACACTAATGCTAATATGCATGAAAATATATTTGATGTGTCTGATTCTCTACCTAGGTCACATTGTGATATTTCTCCTGATTTGCCGATGCATGAGAATAAATTTGTTGATGATGTTGATGACTCTGATTGTGATCTTTCCAATTTGTTTGATGATTGTGAGCATGTTGTGACACGTGTAGAAGACTTAGGAGATGTTGATGTGATTAGTAATGATGTGCCTATCGTCCTACATAAGTCACAATCTGATGGCCTTCCACCCAACCTAGATTTGGTTTGTACCCATATTGTCAAACTGACTTTTCTGAGAGTCCCTAATCTAGGTTTGGAACTGTGTGCTTCCCAAGTCCTTTTGGACTATTTTGCATCTAAGTATAATATCTTTGAGGAGCCACAGTTGGAATTAGCATGTTTGCCCGTCCCTAGCAAAGTTCATTTCGAGCTAGACCTTGTGCATGATGAACCCCCAAAACTGCGAGATTTTGTTTCAAAAAAATCTTATCCGTTGAAAAATCCAGGTTTGGGGGTAGCTCATTTTGTTTCACAGTTTCACTTGCGTTTCTTTCCTGTTATATTTGTGTGAAGCTGTTGAAACCTCTACACTTTGTCTTTTGGGTTGATCCTCAACTCTTTAGATTGTTAGTGTATGGTGAATTTTTGTATATAATCCAGTAGATAAAATTTCTTAAAAACCTTTTTGTTCCTTTTGTACATATTTTTCTAATCCAATATGATCTCGGCTGAAATATGTTGGATTTTTTTTCCTTGAATAACGGAGTTCTAATCTTGCTTTCGCCGAAATCGGGTATTCTCTTTCCTTTTTCTCTACTCAACATGATCCTCTTCATATGTTGTATTATAATTTTGTTCATATTTTGAAACATTGAGGACAATGTTTAGTTTAGGTTTGGGGGTGAAAAGTAGATACTTTGATAATATGCCATAATTGAAAACAAGAACTCCTTCTTTTTGAAAAAAATGAAAAAAATGAAAATTAAAAATTAAAAAATTGAAAAAAAACATAAAAATGGAGCTCATTTACCTTGAAATGTTGACTCTTGTGCAAATATGTAATTATAAGGATTCTTAGTCTAGATATTTAGGCACCCCTGATTCTAGCACAATTCACATAGTGATAAGAAACTTGCACGCGCATGATCTACCAATACATGTATAGCCTCATCCTTGAGGTGTTCTATCGGAAGTTTTAGTTTCCAATCACTTTAGAATACTGAACGAAACTTGACTAGCTTTTTCTTTGGTTGGTTGGGATAGAAGGTGGAGGTTACATTAAGAAAAACAACCATCGAATTTAACTGGGTGCATCAAAAAGGGCTACCTCTTGCAAAGTTTCATGTAATATTTTGTTTCCTTTTGTATATGTATCAAAAGTGTTTCCTTATCAAAAAAAAAAAAGAATGAAGAAATGAAAAAATCAATCAAGTATTTATCAATTCCATCCTCTCTTGTTCCAAAAATAAAAGAGAGTAGTCAATGTAAATAAGAGTCATGTAAATAGTCATTTTGTTGTTTCATTGTAATAAGCAAGGAAGGGTGTATGCCATTGATGTACAACGCGAGTAATTGTGAAATACCTCCAACTCATTCACAATTCTCGTAAAGTCCGGACAGCTAGCTAGATTTCGACCTTGGTTCTTAGCCTGAGAAACTATCTCTTGGTTATTAGTAGTCATAACATCCGATATTTCTTTACACATGTGTAGATACACTTTACACTCTTATCACATGTCTTTATTTGTTATCAGTGCTAGGATTGTGCCTTGGATAGCTAGATTGACATCTCCATTTTGCTGTGAGCTTAAACTGACTTGCACATGTCACATTTGATGGAATCTGAGCTTATATTTTGACCTAGAACTTTGTAGGTACGTTCTAAGCAAACCTTCACGAGACTTAACTCGTCCACTAGGGACACTTAGTGGTTTAAAAGGCTTAGTGCATACGCTAAATGCATTCGAGAGACCAGCGACAGTGGTATAGGTAGGATTTCCTTAGTTTTGTTTTACTTGAGGACAAGTAAAATTCAGGTTTGAGGGTATTTGATGAGTGCTAAAAAGTGCATATCTCTATATATTTTTCTTGGCATTTAACTCATCTTTTGTGCATTAATTCTACATTTTATCCCATATTCTGTATTTTCATTGTTTTCAAGAATAAATATTTTTCTTAATTAATTTTGCATTTTTAGGTACTAAATAAAGCCTGGTTATCTCACGGAGCGAAAAGAGCAAAGAAACGGCAAAGACTCCCGCTAGGAGGAAGCGAAGAATGATGTTTGCAAGAGCCGGATCAACTAGAAGTGGGCTTGAAGAGGAAGAATTGTTCTTAAAGAAGATATGGGCTTGGCATACCCAAGACCCAAAACCCTCACCCAAATCCATTTCCTATATCCATACCCGTTTCCCTTTCTAGCCGTCAGATTGGATCCATCTTGTCATCCAACGGCCACCTCATCATTGTGCATCAAAATCCGAAGCTCCTGTCAAACACCATAGTACCTAACCCCATCTGGAGTCGTTAGCTTCTTGTATCTCGCAATCCAACGGTCGCTTAATCCTGTATCCTTGATGCCGTTCGATTCCATCTAGTTTGTTGATCCGTCGCTTTTCAGTCGCTGACATCAAACTTTGATGAGCCCGCCTCACACCGCATCTCCAAATCCATCGACTTCACCCAAACAAGTTCTTCTTCCCCAAATATTTTTTTCCCAAAAACCTTCTTCTTCCCCCGACAGTTGCAGTCGAGCTCTGCTCCTGCCTCTCTTCCATGTCCACTGCCACCCTCTGCCTCACTACCATCTCCATACCCCGACACCACCTCAATCACCATCACTTTCCCCAACCCTCTAGCCTAGTTGCTTTTTCAAACCCACATCTCTCTGAACCCTAGGTGTGGAGTTGATGAAACAACTCGAGCTAGGGTTGCAGTACGTCAATTGGAGCAGGAAGAGCACCAGAGGGACATCAAGAAGCATGGGTCGAAGCCAATTTACACATGGGTATGTCGAATTTGATTTTCCCAAAAAGTTAGGGTTTGCAAATTTAGGGTTTTGTGAAATTAGGGATTTTGTTGTAAGCTATAAAAGGGAAGCTGTAGAGAATGCAAAACTTGTTCTTGGGCCATCCGAGATACCCCCTAATTGGGTTAATTTCATTTTTCAATCCAATGCATATCTTCTTCTTATCCACTGTTAATGTTTGTTGTGTGAATGTTCAATTGTTTGTTGTCTTGTGAATCTTCTACTGTTAGTCCTGTAATTCCCCTGTTTACTTATATGTTCTTGTTTTGAGTCTTAATGCTTGACAACATGAAAGCTCCTAACTCCAGCATATTCTAATCCATCACTAGGGTGAGAAGACCCTTGAGCCAAATGGTTAGCCATTTGAGTTAGTCCCTGTTGAGCTCAAAACAGTTAGGTTAGTGACTTTCCAAGGGTTCACTGGCTTGTGATTAGTGGTGCTTTAAACAGACCATTAATGCTAGGAGTCAGTGATAGTCTGAGGGATTAACAAAGCCATATTAGTTAGAGACCTGGACCCTAAGTGACCTGTGATTGCCTATGCTTTAATCAGATAGGCAATGCTAGGGGTTAATCCAAGGATTTTAGGTAGTTAACTAGACACATGACAAGGTTAACCTAGGTGAACTAGCTAGGTGAAATAGAATTCTCATCCATCTCCATACACTTCCATTCCCACTGTTTTCAGTTTCTTCACTGTTTTCTTTCACTTGTTTTACCTTCATTGCTCACTGTTTTAACCCTTAGCTCATTATCAACATCTTCATGTCACTTATTGCCTCTGTCTCTGTTACTTTTAAGTTATTATTGTTGCTCTTGCTCACCACTGTCAATATCTTCACTTTTACTCACTGTCAACATTTCTGTCTTGCATCACTATTCACTGCCTTCATCCATCACTGCTACTGTCACTTACTGTCACTGCTTAGCTTAGAGAATTAGCTTAGGAAATCTTCAATCACACACCCAAGTCCCTGTGGAATGACCCTGTTCTTGCACACAAGCTACAACTGACCCTGTGCACTTGCAGGTATAACATGTAGGCTGCTTCATTGTCTTATTTTCTTACACTCTTAAAAGCCTACCACTATACAGGTACTATCAAAGAAGCCAAAGGACTTAATGCAGATTGCACAACATGGGGAATAACTAGAGATGAAAGGGGATGAATCAGCATTCCGATGGGAAGCAGAATTGAGTTGACACACTATCTTCTTTAGAAGCAAGTCTGAACCAACTCTACTGTTGTTGATAGGGAAGTATGCAACAACAAGAGAGCAGAGATACACGATAAATGCAGACTTGGAAACAAGACAAAATTTGAGATCAATTTTATAGCTCTGGATTTAACTTTAATTAGGATGTTTAATGTAATATGGGCGTCTAAACTATCAGTTTTTTGTAACAAGTATGTTATATAGCATACATGGAAAGATGCTAGCCCCAATGCTTTAATAATTTACTTGAACATGCAAAACTGGAATGAATATCTAATTATAATCTGAAACTCTCTTAACAGAGAACAAGGAGACTTAGTTTTAATGATATGAGGGAAACCTCTTTTTTTCAAAAAAAAAAAAAAAAAAAAAAGCTTAGTTTTTATTGTGCCAACCCTCTTTATTTGTCACGTGCAATGTATATAAAAGGTAACTCTTGGATCTATCACATTAATCTAAATATTTTATTATTATACTAAATAAATAAATATTTGGCCCAGTAAACCTAGATTAAATCACTGGATGGACCATCTGACCCTGACCCAATGACTTTTTCGATTCAGTACTCGGGCTGATTTTCAGAACATTGTTACAATCTTGGCTCTGCTTGTGTGAGGCTTTCTTCTTTTCCTAACAGAAAATATAAAAATAAAAAGTCCTTCTTTTTCTACCTACAACCAGAATCTGGGCTCCACTCATGTTCGTTTATTTTATGTTTCTAAAGGTAGATCAAACAATTATTTTTGAATATGATATTAAAAACGCATAAGTAAAACCACCTTACATATATATATATATATATATATATATATATATATATATATATATATTTCTTAATTTATACAATGAACTAGTATTAAAATTCTATGGGTTGTTCAGTGGCCTAACGATAGAACTTTAAATATATTGTATGTTGAACCAAGCTTGATCAAGCTTACACAGTTTTGGTTTCATTCATCAAAGATAAAATAAACACAATCAAACAATTTAACTAGTACGATTTAATTTCAGTAACTACTATTTTAGTCAAGTGTAATTTAAACAAATTTTTTGCACGAGACCTTTTTCTTTTTTTCTTGATAAAAACATGAGAGTTCCAAAGCCACAAGTAATTTGTGGAATTAGGTCTAACAAGATTTCAAAGCGTTATTAATAATCATCAAATTACTTTTTTGCTATTTTTATTAGACATTTATTAGAATTTCATGTCGCTGAGTCTCAGAAAATGCGTATACACATGTTATTTCTAGTGTCATATATTACTAGAAGAAAATAGTGCATGCGAGAGAAGTTTTCTTAAAGCTCATCGCTAGAACTGGTTTGAGAAGGTCTTTGTTTTCTATTTGGAAATCACGTGAAACTAGCTACACAATATTTATGCCATTTAATTCCCAATATATCATTGAAAGCTTGATTGAACTGGCAGAGTCCAAATTTTGACTGATGTTATTAAGCACATCTCCGACACATTACAGTTCACTCCAACAACTCAGTGGTTTTCTATAGTGAACGGAGTTCCATTTGTTTATTTTTAACGTGAAAGAGTCGATTTCAATTATTTTATTTTATTTGTTTCCCAAGTTCCTTTTGAATCAAGATTTAAGATTATATATATATGAACCGAACTACATTAACCTGACACTCAAAACAAATGCCAAGCTAGTTTGTATGTGAAAAGACGAGGGTACCCAAATACTCCACAATCTTTTATTTTGATCACAACCTATACAAGACCCACTGTGTATAAACCTCTTGGAGCAACAATCACTCAAGGAATATTTCAACACAATGTCCACTTGAAATAGGGTTAGTCCGGACTGGCCTAACACGTGAATAATTATATCAGACAAGTGGAGAAATCCAATACACTTTGTGTGATCGTCTATGGATATGAAATCGAGACAATACTACAATAAAGTGTTCACTTGATAACTGAAACCTTATAAGATAAATATCAAGTGCCTAGTTAATGTACAAGTGTAATTACTTTAATTATAATATAAAACAATTATAATGCGGAAATAAAGTAAAGAACACACACCAGAATTTTGTCAACGAGGAAACCACAAATGCAGAAAAACCCCGGGACCTAGTACAGATTTAAATACTTAATAATTAATATGCTACAAAAAGTAAACCTGCAACTTCGTGTAGACACTACTAAGTAAACTTAAATCCTAGTTACTCAGCTTCAACAGTATTCTTGTTTTGATAATATCTAGCAGAATCGAAGTTCTCAATAGATATTTAATACCCAATATCCTAGCAAAATAGATGTTCTCTTTAGGAGTAGATCTAGTATAGCTTCTTAATGATTCACAACACCTTCTTCTTCAAATATTCAATCTTCGATTTAATCTTCAAAGTAACAACCTGCAAAAGTCGACTTGATTCCTTATTGATTTGTTAAATCAATGAATCTATCTTACGGGAAAAACTTAGATCCGTAGAAACGTTAAATCCTTGATCTAGTTTGAGTGAGCCTTATATCAGAAGAGAAGGTTCTCAAGAATAAACAAACTAGGTGCAATCAAAGATTCAACAACCTTTAGTCAATCAAATCAATAAATGAAAACTAAAATAATAATGCAATCATCTAGTTTCCCACCAACGGTACACGCTAGAGCTTCTCAATCCCAAAGAAGACTTTAAACTGCGGTCGTAGAGATTTCGCCTAATTAGGTTACTCTCTTTTCCGAATAGGCGGCTACACCAGTAACAACACAACCGAGGAAGTTTACTGTCACGAAGGATTAGTTTACTCGAAAAGAAAGCTTCGAGAATTTATAGATCAAGGAAATTTGGATGTTGATGTGATTTTCAATTTAGTTGTAGTAAAAAGTTCGTTGAGACTTGTAAAAGCAAAAGATTTTAGACTTAATAAAACTTAAAAATAAATACAACTGAACTCAAAATTTGATTTCAAGATATTAAGAATAACCAAGACACTGATTTCACTATCCCACATGAATAAATTATGGCATAATCCAAAACTCTAATTATCTTTTAGTCCCTTATTTCTTGATTCACATATAATCAGGCATATTCTCAAATATTAATTGGATTCCCTAAGCATTATCAATTGACTAAACAAAGTATAACCTATCAAATTGAATTACAACTAATTAAGAAAATTACGCAAACAATTTAAAACTCTGCAAAAACAGTGATTGAGTGAATTATAAATTATAAATTAGAGAAATTAAAATAGTTACCAATTATTCATGCGTAAATAGCTTCCTCATTGCCTTGGTTATGGGAGAATTAGCTCATCATCATGTTGGAAACACACTCAGAATTTGATTTCATTGCTCAAAAATGGTTTACAAATGATGAAAAGGGAGAAATAATTCAAAACCGGGTTTGTAACAATTATATTTGTTATAAACCAAAGAACGATACAGAGGATGTGTCACTGTTACTGTAGCTCTAAGACTGTCACTGAACAGTCGCAAACATTATAGCAAAATAAGACTGCTCCCTGAGGGTCTTATGTTCTTCGTATTCTTCAATGGCAGTAGCAGCAGCAGGTTTTTCCGGTAATCGTATTTCGCCTCTTTGATGTTCCAAATCCTTCCAATTCTCTCTGTAACCCTTCCTAGGATAACCAACACCCTTTATAAAGCAATCAGGAAGATAAATCTCGTAGTAAAGTCTCAAATTTTTCTCATTACTCGGGAATAATATCTTTCCAAATTTACGAGATTATTTCATTCTTTATCTCTTTCTTGCGCTGTATATAGGCTAACACACTCCAAACAGACCACAACACGTTCCGGAAACGCTGTAGACTGATTAATATTCAATGCAACCACACGAAATCTCGTGTATCTCTCCTTCCGTAGCCGTGATGTTCTGATTTTCTCAATTCCGACGATTCAACCACTTCTAATCGAAACCATCGATCATACAATCCATGTTTAGCTCTACCAAGTCCATCTCATTAAATTCAGCCCTTTAGTCTTCTTAAAACCGGACCAAAATGCCAACCCTAATTTTTGCCTCTTAATCCATTTCCCGCCAAAATCCAAGTTCAAAACGTTGGGGATGACCTCCTCCTAACAGAGATGGGGGTGCGAATAGTAGATGCCTTGATGGGTGCCCTTATCGAAAGTGAGGGTGCCTTTAGTAATTTTCTCCGGGTGTCCAAAAAACACTTTTCGAGCAAAATTTTCCACACAAGTGTTTATTTCCACAAATACCTTGTTAAAAAAACTAATAAGGGTAAATTGAGAATTGTAAGATAAGTTCCGTCAAGGAATGAGTTCGGGTACTAATTGGTTAGAACTTTAGGGTTGTGTTTGCTGCCGAGAACATATGGATGAAAAGTGATAATGTCGTACAAATATGTGATCAAATGCTGAAATCGAGAGAGATAAAGTGGTGACTATATGATTAGGTAGCTGGGTTGTTTTATTTTGGGACTTTTTTCAAACACTTCGTATGTGTTTTCCTGGTGATCCAGAGATAGCTTTAACAATCCTTGTTTTTCCATCCGTTGGTTGTCCTGCAATTGTACATAGAGCCAATACCGTAGTGGAGCCACTATGGAGAATAGTGGTTTAGGAAGAAAAAATTGTATTTAATTTCCTTGAAGCAATCCATCTTACACACTCTTTCGAACTGTGCCTTTGAAGTTGCACAGGGAGGAACAGAAGTTAGAGAGATTTTATGGAAGAGAAAAATCAATGGCAGCGACCTTCCCTTCTTAATCTCTTACGTTCATCAACGAAAATCAATAGCAGCCACCATCTTCTAAACTGTTTTCTGGGAAGCAACAATTTTTTTTTCTTGTCCAAACACTAACGGGAATTGTAATGGTAAAGTTAGTAAATAAACGTAAACCTGATATTATATTGGTCATTTCAATATTTAACCAGATTCTCTAATAGTCAAGACAGTCAACCATGGTCCTGGGACCCAAACTCTAAAATCGAACTTTCTATGACCCAAATACAACACTGGTCACAAAGTTGGGACCCACAATCAAAATATCCTTAAATAGTTCTAACTAAGATTGCTAAGGATCTATGAACATCCATTGCATGAATCATATTTCGAGAGTTTAAGTAAGACAATCTTGAACTCAAAATTTCTTTTATGCATTATTAAATCTACTAAAATCATATGATACAGTTTCATAAGATAGAAAAGTATATGCCGTTAGTAAATAGGATAGGTCAATATTCACAAGCATCTTTATTGATGAAGTTCTCGCAAATGTCTTTGTTTGTTCCCCAGTCTTCAAGCTTCGAGAATTATTCAGTGATATCTGATACTCGGCTACCATAATCTATATTAGTCTGAGACTTGACTCTAGTAGACTATATAAATCAAGATATAGTTTTTTATATCTAACATTGACAACAATCTTGAGATAACAAAACTTGCGAGTTCGACCGAGCGATGCTCTAACATTATTATTCAGCAAAATGCAGTTTTTCTAGCCATTTTTTCGGCTACAATTGGATTATAGAGAAACATACATCCATTGACTGTAAACTTGAATTTTTTGAGAAAAATCATTAATTGTTCGAATCGGCAAACATGTGCGCCGGTTATCATATTAAGTATAGTGTAGTTTTTTGGTCGCTTTTGCATCTACAAACGGCTTAGAAAGCAACATGCATAGGTGATTGTATACTTGGTGATTTTTGGAAAAATCTCCAAGTACTACAATCAGTGGAAATATTAGTCCATAACAACTGATTTTGTCACCTGTCAATCCCGCTTAAAATGAACCACAATTGGATGTTGTTATTCACCATACCAACCGATTTTGGTTCATAACTTTTGGATTATAGGTAATCGACGGTTATGATGTCATTGTACTCGCGGATTTTTGGTTATACGAAAGCTAGAAAATCATGCAAATTTTGAAGTATTCCCGTTTTTGACGATTATAAGCTACAAATATATGTTTCCGGATCCTTAACACGTATACCTAATCAGTATAAGCATTATAATCTTCATTTACCCGACATGATTCTTTATTTGATTGAATAAAATCCTTAATATGCTTTGGTTTATATCTTCTTGTTCATCCAACAAATAACCCGAATCGGTAGGATCGAAATCACGATAATCTGATTGACCATATGTAAGATGCACCCATTTTTTCATTACTACTAGAATTTTCGTTGTTATTATAAAGTTTCATTTTTGATACCAAAAACAAAAAATCCTACTTTTCCCCCCCAATTTCCTAGACCTTTTTTTTTTCTTCTTCTTCCGACCTTTCAAAATAAAAAATTAAACTCTATTTACCATCTAACACTAACTATGATCCGATTTCAAACACTAACTATTTTAACTATTAGTTAACCTAATCAATACTAATTACTCATGGATATATCAATCATTAACAAAAATAGGCCGATAAAGAATTTTTAAAATTACTTCAAACAACCAGATTTTTAATGTTGCATCCGAATATTACAAGCGATTTTGTACGAGTTGAGTTACCAACTAAAGACATTCAAAAAAAAAATTCCTAGGATTCGTAATCCCATTTCACGGATCATAAATATTTTGGTAGTAGCCCTTAGACTAAGTCATATGGGCTAGATTGAGCTGCTAGATTAGCAGAAACGTGTTGCAGTTCAAAAAAAGTGTGGTCTATTTGTTAACACTAGTTCTCTCTCCTAGCATGTGCTCGAAGTTGAACTAGCAGCGAGATTGAAGCACTAAATGGTTCAGCGCTAAAAAAAACTACCTTTTCGCTGAATGGTTCAGCGCTGGGCGATTTATTTTTTGAACTGATGGTTCACCAAGTATACAATCAACTATGCATGTTGCTTTGTAAGCCGTTTGTAGACGTAAAAGCGACCAAAAAACTACACTATACTTAATATGATAATCGGCGCACATGTTTGCCGATTCGAACAATTAATGATTTTTCTCAAAATTCAAGTTTACAGTCAATGGATGTATGTTTCCCTACAATCCAATTGTAGCCGAAAAAATGGCTAGAAAAACTGCATTTTGCTGAATAGTAATGTTAGAGTATCGCTCGGTCGAACTCGCAAGTTTTGTTATCTCAAGCTTGTTGTCAATGTTAGATATAAAAAACTATATCTTGATTTTTATAGTCTACTAGAGTCAACTCTTATACTAAGATTAGATTAGGGTAGCCGAGTATCAGGCATCACTGAATAATTCTCGAAGCTTGAAGACTGAGGAACAAACAAAGACATTTGCGAGAACTTCATCAATAAAGATGCCTGTGAAGATTGACCTATCCTATTTACTAACAACGTATACTTTTCTATCTTATGAAATTGTATCATATGATTTTATTAGATTTAATAATGCATAAAGAAATTTTCAGTTCAAGATTTTCTTGCTTAAACTCTCGAAATATGATTCATGCAATGGATGTTCATAGATCCTTAGCAATCTTAGTTAGAACAATTTAGGGATATTTTGATTGTGGGTCCCAACTTTGTGACCACTGCTGTATTTGGGTCCCAGGACCATGGTTGACTGTCTTGACTATTAGAGAATCTGGTTAAATATTAAAATGACCAATATAATATCAGGTTTAGGTTTATTTACTAACTTTACCATTACAATACCTGTTAGTGTTTGGCCAAGAAAAAAAATTGTTGCTGCCTAGAAAAAAGTTTAGAAGATGGTGGTTGCCGTTGATTTTCGTTGATGAACGTAAGGGATTAAGAAGGGAAGGTCGCTGCCATTGATTTTTCTTTTCCATAAAATCTCTCTAACTTCTGTTCCTCCCTGTGCAACTTCAAAAGCACAGTTCAAAAGAGTGTGTAAGATGGATTGCTTCAAGGAAATTAAATACAATTTTTTCTTCCTAAACCACTATTCTCTATAGTGGCTCCACTACGATATTGGCTCTATGTACAATTGCAGGACAACCAACGGATGGAAAAACAAGGATAATTAAAGCCATCTATGGATCAACAGGAAAACACATACGAAGTGTTTGAAAAAAGTCCCAAAAGAAAACAACTCATCTACCTAATCTAGTCACAAATTTATCTCTCTCGATTTCAGCATTTGATCACAGATTTGTACAACATTATCACTTTTCATCCATATGTTCTCGACAACAAACACAACCCTAAAATTCTAACCAATTAGTACCTGAACTCATTACTTGACGGAACTTATCTTACAATTCTCAATTTACCCTTATTAGTTTTTTTTTACACAGTATTGTTATCATCGCATAAGAAAACTCACCATTATTTCCGACGAACAAGACAGGTGACGAAAAAGGAAGAGTTTTGACAGATTTTAACAACCACGTGCTATCACGTGTTCACGGAATACGTTTTAATAGTTTATGGCGTTAACTAATATAGGTTAATTAAAAAAAATAAAAAAATTGTAACTCTCAAGACGGTCAACTACGGTCCTGAGACCCAAACTCTAATATTGAACTTTTTAGGACCCAAATGCAACACTGGTCACAAAGTTGGGACCCAAAGTCAAAATATCCCAACAATTTGTTGTTTATAAAATATATTTGTTTCAAGTTGATCATATGGAAATTTCCCAAGCAACAATGCATATTGTCTATGGTTATTGTTAATTGTTTATATGAGAATATAAACAATTGAACAACTCTCTAACTAGTTTCGTTTGATTCATTTGAACTAGTTATGAGAAGAAGAATAAGGTTGATATGAAAGTGCTCATATGGATAACCATTGGTTAACTATTGTTGAACCAACTAAGTGTACACGTTTGGGTATGGTTACCTTTATCTAAATGATGGCATATTTAATTTGTGTATCACAAGCTAAGTTCGATCTAACGGTTGAAAGATATTAGCTTGAATCTAATCAGGTTTTCATCTAACAGTGAATATTGAATGCTTTGTTACCAAGGTAACATTGATTGCAAACCCTGATTTGAAGACTATATAAAGGAGAACTCTAGCAACTGGGAAACCTAATCCCCACACCTCCTGTGTGATACTAGTTGCGACTAGAGTCGATTTTCCTTTAACCTTAGGTTTTTCACGAAACCCTATAGGTTAACGACTTAAAGGCTTCATTGGGATTGTAAAGCCAGACCCAACTATTTTCTCTGTAGTTGCGTGTTCTGATCTTGTTTTTCACGAAACCATGTAGTTGTTGTTTTCTATCGTGATTGAGTACTACCTTCTTTAAGATTTGCTCGAGATTTATTCTCTGATAGACAAGATTCAAATGTAGTCACAAACATCTTCTTCTCATCGTTTGTGATTCCACAATATCTTGTTTCGTTAATCGATTAAGATTATTGTGAGGTGATTGATAATACTAGGATGTTCTTCGGGAATATGAGTCTGGTTTATCAATTGGTTCCTGTTCACCTTGATTTATCAAAATACGGAACAAAACTCATAGGTATATCCGTGGGAGACAGATTTATCTATTCAATAGACTTTTCTGTGTGAGACGGATTTGTTTACCAAGTCTTCGACTTTGGGTCGTAGCAACTCTTAGTTGTGGGTGAGATCAGCTAAGGAAATCAAGTACGTAGAATCTGGCGTGGTTCAAGAGGCGTAAAGAACGCAACTGTACCTTGATCAATGTGAGACTGGTTAGGGATCAACTACATTCCAGTCTGAAGTTAAATTGGAGTAGGCTAGTGTCTGTAGCGGCTTAATACAGTGTGGTGTCCAAATCTGGACTAGGTCCCGGGGTTTTTCTGCATTTGGGGTTTCCTCGTTAACAAAACTTCTGGTGTCTGTGTTATTTCTTTTCCGCATTATATTTTGTTATATAATTGAAATATCACAGGTTGTGCGTTGAATCGATTAATTGGTAAATCCAACCTTTGGTTGTTGATTGAAATTGATTGATCCTTAAATATTGGTCTTTGGTACCGCTCAAGTTATTTCTCTTATATTCAATCGAGATCGAAAATTCCTATTTGTTTGATTGCGGATTGAATTGAGAAATTGAGATACAACTCTTGGATATACTTTTCTTGAGATTGAGTCTGACTGTGTAGTTGATTTTCTCGAAAGTATATTGAAGTTTGTCCATACAGATTGCTAAGCGAAATATTGGGTGTGGTTGTTAGACCCCGCCTTTTCAGTTTCTTCACAAAGAAAGTGAATAGAGTATAAAAAGAGTATGGATGAACAAAAGTAAGGTAAAAGGATTTCATGGTTTCCCGTTATATTTTCAATGAAGTGCAGTATATGCAAAAGGAAAGAGTCCCATGAGTCTACAAGGCGAACCAAATGGAATGGCGACTCTAAGAGCTGCAGTTGGTGATCAAGTAACGCGTAGGGATGAACGAGGTAGACCCCACCGAGCATTTTATACTATATTTGATGAGTATTTTACGAAATTCCCTTCAACCATTCATCCCTACACATATTATCTGCCGAAAACATGGGTAGCGATCTAAATTTTGGTTTTCACGTCGCGTCGGAACAAGTAGGCTGTTTAAGTTTCGAAGATGAGAAGAACCTTACCCAATGCCATAAAGATGATGTCCTTACGCCTACAAGAAAACAAATAATTTTACATTTCGATAATGAGGGAAACACTAATTGAAGATAAATAAATGAAGTTCGATGAATATATATGTTGCTCGTGTATAAGGTCCATAGATGTTAGATTAGCACTCCCATAGGACTTAGGAGGTAGTCCTAGCTGACGTGGACTGCTAATCTAGATGTTAGATTAGCAACCAGAGGACTAAGCCTTAACGTTTGCCTATCCTATCAAGTAAATATTTAAATGAAGTCCTTTCTTTCCTACTAATATTAATATATGGTCGTTCATTCATTTTATCTACTTTGTTTTCCTTCCTTGTTCTTGGAGAATGTCATTCAGGTCAAGAAGGTGAGCTCTCTTCTTCTCATCACTCTATACAAAATCCAGTTACAGCTTGCGAAACTGTGTCTTTGCGCTGGGGAACCACAAAAATAGCGTTGGAGGAGGTTACATCCACTAAGTCAGGTATCAAATTTCACCCCCTTTCTCTCATATCAGTTACCCTACCGGGATTTCATGAGCAAATTTCAGCTTGATTTTGATGATAATACCTCTTCATTGAAGAGAAAATCGAGAGATATGATGGAGTGAAAAAAAAGGGGGTTAATTATTTAAAAAGATTGTGTGGATTTTGTTTCTGATGGAAAACTTACTCGCCCTACGACAACAAATCAACCAGAAATAACAACTACAATCAAATGTTTGATACTTGTACCAGGATAATTAGCTGAGTTAGAAAAACAGTGGATTTTACATCACTTCATGCCTTGGTTTTTTTACTGAAGACTGAAGAGATAAAATGGGTTCCCTTTTATTTATTTAGTACTTTATAAATCACTATCAGATTATGTCTCTCTGTGTTATTTCATAGTTTCATTTGGTCGCCCTTGCTAAACTTACTAATGGCTATGATGATTAAGATACAACCGCCATCTTGCTTAAACAAATCCAGAGATGAGAAAGTATATATTCCCTAAAAACAACAAAAGTTTATGTCAATGAAAACAACAAGACCAGCAGCTACAGCGCATGGTTGTTGGTGATTCTAAACAGACATTTACAAAAATCACATTGTCTAAACAGCATTAAATGGACCACTTCCAGGTTTCTTTCCTTGTTGTAACATTGTTTGAATCACAGATTTTTTTTTCGCTACTCTCACTTTTCTTAAACTTTCTCCCATGTTGGGCATTTGTTTCAGGTACTTGGGACATGATTCTAAATGGATGTGCCATGACGACCTGTGGCAGCATGAGCATGGCTATGACGCATAGGATCATCACTAAGCCTATTGCAAGTAGGACAGCCTTTTCGGCTGCTTATCGTCTGCCTACTGTCAAGGCTGTTGCATTTCAGAAAACTAGGAACACGTGGGATGAGCAAAAATCCTGTCCTGTGAAAGGTATATCCTTATCTCTAGCTGACTCGACGTGTTTAAGAGGTCGTTGAGGTGTTTTTGACTCTCAGATGCACAAGTCAGTAAAATAAAGTACGAAATCGTAGCCACATGTCTGTTCAATAAATAAATAAATTGTAGCAACATGTGGGCGACATTTTTCGTATAACCTTACGAATAATCGGAGCACAGCCTGAAATTTATTGAATGTGCAGTTTGAGGCTGCAAAAGCGTAAGGAGATCGAAACTCTCTAACTGCACTCCTGCATTAGTACGAAAAGATAATTTCTTCTGCATTAAAAGATATTATAAAGATGCTAGTTGACTGAACCCTATGGAATCATATACTTGGTATATATACTTTTCGTATGTGGGGTTTATATACTGTTTATTCAGAAATGCTTTTCACGTCAGGATGTCAGCCATTACACCTCTCTACGTCATCAACCACTCTCTTAACTGGAAATCATGGTAGCCCGTTACGCACATCCCCAGTGTCACCTATGCAACACAGCGTGGCTCACAGATCTCACATGGTCCCCAGGGCATCATCCAAGGACGTTCCTACCAGTTTTCGATTCCCTCCAATGACGAAAAAGCCAAGGTGGTGGTGGAGAATGATAGCCTGTCTCCCGTATCTTATGCCTCTCCATGAGACATGGATGTATGCAGAGACAGCTTACCATCTTCACCCCTTCTTAGAAGATTTTGAGTTCATGACATATCCCTTCCTTGGAGCCCTTGGAAAGTTGCCCACCTGGTTCTTGATGGCATACTTTTTTGTCGCATATCTTGGAGTGGTGAGAAAGAAGGAGTGGCCTCATTTCTTCCGCTTCCATGTTGTGATGGGAATGCTCCTTGAGATTGCGCTGCAGGTGATGGGAACAGTGAGCCGTTGGATGCCTCTTGCTATATATTGGGGGAAAGTAGGCATGCACGTCTGGACAGCTATTGCGTTTGCATTTTTGTTTACTGTGCTCGAGTGCATTAGATGCGCTCTAGCAGGCATGTATGCTGACGTCCCGTTTGTATGTGATGCTGCATATATCCAGATCCCCTACGACTAATGACGTGATAAGGATGGTGATAGAAGCAAGTTGTTCTTTTTCTTTACTTTCTTTTAGATATCCTGCAATTCTCATTTTCCCAGGTTTAGTTATGTGTATGATTACTGGAAACAGGATGGAATTCAATGTGGCCGATTTTGCTTAGTTTATGAAAACTTATTAATTGGGGCCTTTGCCACTCAGAACTTGGACCAACTAGAGACTACGAGCGAGTTTGTTTTTTGCTGACTCGGCTCGAGTCAGATGTCAGATCGTTTGTCTTTTTATTTATTTTGAGTCAGATTTGACTCGGGGCCATTTAAGTCGGGGAATAAAATGCCCTTGGCTCATGGGACCAAGCCACTGACTCACATAATTTTGAGTCGGATGAGTCAAATCTAACTCAAAAAACAAATATATTGAATCAGATCTGGATGAGTCATGTGACGTCAGTCAGATCCAGACGATTTAGATGAGTCAGGAAAAAACAAACAAGGCGTACCTCTACTAGCCATTGAGACAGTTTGCTCCCCCAATTGAGAGCATTTTTTTTTGAAAAAAGGAAATTTTATTGTTGTTATGTAGAAATGCTGAATTGATCTTTTGCCAGAAGATCACAAACGGCAACTGTGAAATTGTCTATTGATTCTATTCCAGAAGTTGTTTCTCTTATTGTTTTAGAGATGTGGTCAGCTACTTGGTTATTATCACGACTAGTGAAAGAAAAAATACAATGAGTAAAACTTAAAGCTAAGTGCTTAATCTCTTTAATTAAATTTTTGTTCTCCCATTGAATGAGTAATGAGATTCCATTTATTGATTGAAATACAAGCTTTGCATCAGCCTACACATGAACCCTTGAGCATTATAGTCGTTGTGCCCAGCTCAAAGCTTCTCGTATCGCCATGCATTCACCCATCTCAGCACTTAATATTCCATTTGCGTATTCTCCCCCGACACCATTGCACTATCCTGTATAGTCACTGTTGATGGTGGATTTTAGTTCAGGGCTAAAATTGTAAAACCAAATTTAATTTGCTGACATCCTGCAAAGGATAAATCCATTTGATAAGCAATGAGCGCAGAAAACCTCTCGCTTTATTCAATTGAAACAATTCAATAAATACACGAAATTCACCCAGAATGGTGCATGTAGCAACAATCCCAAATATTCTGTGATTTATAGCATTATTAATTAATGCATGAGTTTCCTTGTATTTCCTATGCTCTTCTCAGCAGGACTCTCATTATTGGTGCGGCATGACGACTGAGTGTTTACTCTCAGCAGAGTGACGCAAATCTCCAAGTGTCAATAGTGAGGTATGCACGAAATACCCATACAGGCCATGCTATTCTCTAACAAAGAGAAACCTATATCGGTGAGCTTATATTAGCCCGATCGAGCATGTTTAATTCCCTAAGGGAAATCTGGACGGTCCGTGTCAGTCTCAGAAACGATCATGGCCACGCAAGTTGGCCGCATAATTTAACCAGCCTAGACGAACCCTAGCAGGAGCAAGATATCACTGTGATGACCACCAGCGGGCCTATTTATGGCCTAGCCGGTCGAACATTACACTTTACTTCCCAGCGTGCCAAAACGCCATCCCTAAAGCAGGGTGGCCGCGCTGCTTTGGAAGAAGCTCGAACGAGCAAGACTGCTTAAGTCAGTCTACAAACGATCGTGACCGTCCAACTTCACTAGCCTGATTGGACGGCTTAGATCGCACCATGAAAGATGGAGGATGCGCCAACGCGCAAATTGGCGGGCCCACTCTATCCCTGCACGGTCGGTTTCCTCACAACAAAGCCATGGAGCAATGAACGTTTTCTCGAAACATGGCTGGCGTGATGCTTTAAAGGTCGCGGAAACTCCACTAGCGTCTTAAAATCAATCACAACCATCCAACTTCACCGGCATGCTTGGAAGGCTTAGATCTCTCCTAGGACCATCAAGCAGGTATACATATGCTCACCGTCGTCCCAACGCGGCCCCCACGCGGTCGGTCTCCCCAACGGAGGAGCATAGCCTGCCAAACCGCTTGGCTGAAGTTGCACGCGCGTGACGGGCCCAAAACCCTAATTAAGGTTTGCGGCATTGCGTATGTGTCGCAGATTGATCTCGACCATCCGTCTTCGCCAGCTTGGATGGAGGGTGTAGATATAGACTAAGGAGGTCCAGAGAGCGCCAACATGATTACTGCGGGCCCATCTGGGCGTGTGACCGGCCGGCTTAGGCAGACTAGGACTCGGTAACCTCGAAACGCACGCCCAAAGATGATATGTCACGCGGCTTCCAAATCCTTTGCGGCAACTGTCGCAAATCGATCACGACCACTCTTCTTTGCTAGACAAATTGAGTGGTCTAGATCGCACCTCCGCGAGACAAAGTGGTATGGACATGTACATCGGCAAGCTGTATACACGCATGCCCGGTCGGTCCCACCAAAAACATCGTGCATGCTTGGTTTCGGTCAAGCTGAAGGGTGATGCTTGCACACCTCTTCAAAACCCTAAAACTCCATCGACGGTCGCAAATGAGCGTCATAGATCATTTCATCCGTTCAACTCTACCATCTTGGTCGGGCAGCCTAGGCTGGGAGATAAACGGACAATGAGACGTCGTGGTGATCACCATCCGTCACTCTATCACATGGAGTGATCGGCCAAAAGAAGGCCCGCCCATGCGGCCTCCAAACCATCACTCGAAGATGTCTAGGCATGCTGCTGTTTTAAGACGCTTAATCACGACTTACTCCGTTAAGCTTTAAAACAACAATGCTTCATACATATTGATTGTATTCGATGCATTACATGCATAGAATATACACGATATTTCATGAATATCGATTTCCTAAATAACTTAGTTATTTAAATTAGCACCGTATGCTATTTCCTGTGGGTCCCACAACCCACTCATTCGAGACATCAAGCATGTCACACACTGGGGGATACTTACTGGGATATTGATCTGGCGGTTTACGGCGTGCAGCGTGCAACTCGCCATCACAAGAACGTGTCAGGAGGCATGGACGGTTAAGATGATGAGGGAAGTGGGCTAAGACGTGATCGTGCAACCACCCACACGACCCCACTACTCCATCATTCAACTTCCTCCACTTTCTACGAGATAAAGGTTTGCGCTCAATGACTTGTATAAATAGGTCCTTCACCTATTTCCAAACGGGACGGACGAACACAGAAAAACCAAGTGTTGTCATTCGTATCCAGAAAATATCCAGAGCTGATTGCTTACATTATTGCAAGTCGGTTCGATATTCTGATACAAGTCATAAACAACCAATACCTTCACAATCTCAACACCTTCTTTGCTTCCCTCCCTAAGATCAACCCCATCTCCTTCACTTTGTGACCGAAGCAAGTCTGGAACGACCATTTCTTGGTTTAGGCCAGAATTGTATAGATTGATCTCTCGAATCAGAAATCACTCCCGTGCAGTGCATTTGTTTAGGGTTTAAATTCATTTCTCATCCACACATCCCAAAATTACCAAAACCAGCAGAAATAGTTTTCACCCATAAACAATTGGCGACCACAGAGGGAGACTAATCTCTCGGTTGTGAAGTCAATTTCTTAAATACCCAATTCTGTTTGGTTGGTTTCAAAATGGTAGGTATTAGGACTCCCCCAACAACTTCAAATCTTGGCCGAAGTTCCTCCAATGGAGATACCCCTCTTCCCGACGGTGTATCTGATGGTGTAACCGGAAGAATCCCAACATTGATCGAATTAGCACGGGTACAGGAGGTTCGCACGAAGAACATGGACCTGATCAAAGAAGCGATAAACGGCATACTCGATCTCCTCATCAAGATGACATCAGATATGAGCGGTTCTCCTGTCACGAATATTTCTACACTGGGGACTGATTCTCGCAACGATCCTCCTCAAGTCAATAGCTTCACTATGAACCAGAGGCCGGTGGATAAGGAAGCGTCTTCTCTAGTGAAAAGTTTATGCGAATTTTACATCTTTCGAAGAATCAGCGGGTGGAGACGTTTGCGGCAATCAACCATATAGCCCTGGACGTGCATTTAACTCCTTTGCGCCCAGAAGCCTCAAAAACATCAGAGATGTCTGTGAATAATGTTACATTTACAGAAGAAGACATGATGGCGGAGGAAGGTCACAACTGGGCCCTACATGTTACTGCACGCATCAAGGACTCGGAGTTCAAGAGGGCTCTCATCGACACGGGAGCGTCTTCGAATGTGATTACTCTCAAGACTCTCAGGACGACCAAGGTTCGCCCAGGCAAAATCGTATGGCGGCCTACCACGATGATAGACTTAGAAGGAAACCAAACCAACACGTACGGGTATGTCAATCTGAATTTATCTGTAGGGCCCGTTCAGTCAAAGGTGGAATTCGAATTCATAGAAAAGGAGCCGGACTACCATATGATACTGGGGAGTCTGTGGATTCATGACAATAGGATTGTCCCTTCGACGTGTCACCAGAGCCTGAAGACTATGCTGAATAAAGAAGTCGTTCGTATTCCTGCATCGTTGTCTCCCTACGCACCGATATATGGAGTGGAATTATTTGAACCAAGAGAAGCTCCGCGGGAAGAAGCAGACAAAGTTCATCGCATCCCACTCCCCACGTGGGCGTCAATCCAGGAGGAGGACCGGATTGCATCATTGAGGGTTAAGCCCCACGATGCATCTTTGCTGACAAGGCGTTCTTCTTCCTCCGGTGAGGCCGCAACCCACGCTCACACTAAGAGAGAAAGGACTTTTGTGGCAAGCCTTGACCAGAAAGGGAAAACCGTATACCGACGTTGCTGTTAGCAATTAGCAGGGAGACTGTTACCCAGTCTCTCTGCACAATGGAATGCTACAACAACGACGAGCCATAAGAAGAAGTGACAGATGCTCCATGACAGATGCAAGACAACACCAACTCCACAACTGATGAGATCGAAGTCGTTAACATCGGGAATAAGGAATCTCCTAGGACTATCTCCATCAGCTCAACCTTGTGTACGGATGAACGCACGAAGCTCGTGGAACTTCTCAAAGAGTACCAGGAAATATTCGGTTGGACGTATGAAGAAATGCACGGTTTAGATGAAAATTGGTCACTCATCATCTACATGTCATACCTGGATCCATGATGAGCGATTAATTCTTACATATTTACTACCCAAAATATATATTGTTGGTGCTTATTTTGGCATTTATTGTGTTTTTGTAGGTAAATGAATAAAATGGGATCTTCCAAGAAAATCGGCTAAACTTAGGATTCCAAGAAGAAAATATGGACTACGGAGTACATGGGTCGTGGATACTTTTGGATCTAAATGGGATAGGCCCAATTTAAGTTAGTGAAGGAGATGATGGGCTGAAGTTGGTTTAAGAAATTAACATGCTCGGGAATTTTGGTCTCGTGGATTTTAGGATGAAGTACTTGGTGATTAGTTCTCGAAGGATTTAGGAGGTATCACGTAAAATGAAAAATCCTACTCAATAACTAATGTACGAGGTATGTCGACATGGTGGAGGAAGAAAGGAAACTAAATATCTTTTGCAACTAAAGAAGATTGATTTTGAGCATAAGATCAGTATGTGCTCATATAATATTTTCTTTCCCATGAAAATAAAAGCAAGTGGTCGGACATGTGGCGAGTCTTTATTAGATGATATTGTGTATTCTTAGACAAGTGGCACACTCCCATTGGACATGACATGTGGAATAGAATTAAAAGAGGAAGGTTAGGTTTTGTTGAAATCTATATATTGATGTCGAGAACAGGAAACCAGGGGAGTTATTGGAGAGCCGGTGAGCCGGTAGCCAGTTTCACAATTTTATTTTATTTCTTCTATTTAGTTTTCTTTATAATAATGAGGAACTAGACCCGTTACTGGGACGACAGAGGAGGCTGTGTTTCGTTCATGTGGTAATTAAAATAATTCTTTTATAACTATTTGCATAGAATTTAATTGTTTTATGATTTCTATTAATTATTTGTTATTTTGTTTGATGTCGCATGCTTGGTTTTAATTACTTTTGATGCGTCATGCTCACAACTTACAACTAATGTTTTATGAAATCTACTTTGGGAAAGAATAGAGTTATTGTTTCTTTTGTTTTGACCTATAAATGTCTAGGATTAATTTATGAACCTCATGAACATGAAAAGCAGTGGAATCCCGAGTCCCAGTAAATTCTTCATCCTGTGACATATTTTGTATATAATTTATTATTTTTAGTATTTTTATATTTAAGCCTAGAATCAATTCAACAAAGTCCGAGTGAACGACAACCTTCTTACCACTATATAAAATTCGATCAATTTTTGGCGCCGCCGACGCGAATTTGTTTATAGATTTTTTTTTAGGTTTTATTTTATCTGTTCTTTTTTACGCGTTTTGGTATTTTTGTTTGCTTTCAGATTTGGAGCTAAGCTAAAGGAAAAGAGAAAGTGCTGAAAAGAAAGGAAAAACCCAAAAAGGAAAGAAAAGAGAAATCCAAAAGGAGTGAAGAAGAAGATTTTGTAAATAATTTTATTTTTATTTTTTTAGAAACTGTAATTAAGGTTTTTATTTTTGTAATATTTTATTTTTGGACATTTTTTTCTTCTTTTCTTTTGGACATTGAACATTGGACTTTATTTTTAAAACCCTACGGAAGGATAGTTTTAAATAAACTGTTTGTAGAGAAGGACGGCGATTACGATATCTCATCGGCCCCTCGGGTTCGTACATGACATAGGAGTCGTGGCCCGAGTCATCTTCAACGGCTCATCCCCCGTCTGGAACGGGAGGCAAGAATTCTAAACACCCGTGAATCCCCTGTCAGCGGGTTTACTGGATGATTTCGTATGCATATATGTTGAGGACCGGAAATCGGATTTAATTTTCTAGTAAAGGGCAAGGCCTAGCCAAATCAAGATAAGGACTCGGATTTCATCACCGTTTCCTTCTTGCCCGCCTTAGGAACACGTAACCTACGCGAAACTAAGCCTTAAAATTTTGACTAGAACGAGACCGATAGGGTAACGAGCTTATTAGGAAAGTCGTTCGGAAAATATTTGTTACTCTTTTGAGCATACTTTGAAGTTCATGATGGTTTCTGTGAGTTGAATACACCGCCTTATAACGCCGGTGAGGCCTTGGGTATCAAAGCTCCACTGAGCTTCCCTCGTATCTATTCAACTTACTTTAACTCGGATTGATTCCAGAGAGGTTTGCTCAGATTGTAACGAATTCCTTTTCGAAAGAATAAAAGCTGGTCTAGAAACAATCTAAGGGAGCCATCATGCTTTTTGTTTGCTAGATAAAATAGTCTTGTTGTGGTCGAGTCAGCCTTCTTTGCGTTTGTTTAGAATCCCCTTGCAGTTAGGATGTCGAACTGGTATAGCTAATACAATGATTATTCGACTGAGCAACATGATCATTATTCTTTTTATGACCATAGTGTGAATAGTGGTTGGGAACACCAAACTTTTGAAGGTTATGAGTCATACCATGGTGAGCCCAATTACTATCCACATGCCCACCGTTCATACGAGAAAGATTCTTATAATTCCTCTCCTCTAGATGAAGCACGTAAGATACTTGAGTCAACGCGTAAGTTACTTGAGTCGACACATAAGTTAGCGGACACAAATTACTTAGTTATGGACGAAAGAACGGTAAAAATGAGTAAATCTTCTTTAGAAGATACCCCCAGGAAGTTAGCTGAGTCAGCATGTAAGTTAACCGAGTCAACACGCGAGTTTGCTGACACGTAGGCTTGAATTAGAGACGAAATAAAGGGAAGCTCGAATTACTCGTGATTGATAATACATTCTTTCCTATATCACCCGTGAAAATGAGGATAATTTTTATAATAATCAAGATGAAGAGGTTAGAATTGGTAACACTACTTGTTTAGATGAGGTTCGATCATTTTCATGTTATTATAATGATGATTATAATGAGGATATTATTGATGAAGAACATGAAATATGTAGGCATAGTGATCAGGAATTTGTTACTCCGATTGAGCTTTATAATGATAGTTTTGTTTCTAGTACAAATCCAAATAATTTTAATAATTATTCACCTATTCAAAAGGATGAGGATTTGACTAGGGATACCACCGTTTTAGACGATGTAGTTCATGATCCTTTATCCTGCAGTGCGTTGGATAATCAATTATTAGATGTGCCTATCAGTGAATCAGAGGAAGTAACTTTGATTAACACCTTAGTTAATGAGCCTTTATTAGAAACTTTCTCTGATAATCCTTTATATGACTGTGATGATGGTTTAGAAGAACGAGTTTATTTTGAGTCTAGCGATTTAGAAACAACAATCTTAGACAAAGAAAGTGAACTCGTAAAAATGAGTGAGGATGCACCTGATTACAACTTAGAAGAATCAATTGATCATTTTCAGGAATCTAATGATTTAGAAATTAGGAAAATTGTGACTAGTCTAACTAGAGACACTGAAAACTCTAAGTTTGAGGGTGATTATCACTTTCCTGGTGCCTTACCTTTAACTCTTAGAAAGTTCCCTCGTGTAGGACTTGACATTTGTGCCTCAACCATCTTACAAGATTATCTTCATACACTTTTTCCTGAACCTAGTTGTGTCCATAAGAGAGCTCAGTTGTTAGAAACCCATCCTCTGGTTGATGTGGTTAACCCAGGCTATGATACCAAGATTGACTTTGTTTTCCCACCAAAAACTTTTCTTCCAATTGTGGGAACATATGATTTTCATATGTGTCGGTTATTAAGTTTTGAGACTAAACCTAATTACTTTAGGAAAATAGGGTCGACACATTTTCTTAAGGAAGACCACCTCTTTCATTGTGGTCAGCTGTGTGAGTCAAATCTGATTAACTTAGAGGATCCCCAATTATTCAGGCTTTTGTTATGCGCTTCTAAGTTCTTAGTTGAGTATTTCCAGACTCTTCAGCCTTATCTTCAGAATGCCTTTGAGGAAATCCAACCGATGAAATCTTTTTATTTAGACCGTTTTATAGGGCCTGAACTTGAACCACAACTAGATGTAGTTGTCTTAAACAAGGGTATGTTCGATGTCTTCTCGGTTTGTTGTAGTTTCCTCTTCTTGTGGTTAGCACTTTTTGATCCAGATGACCCATAGTTATTCCGGCTACTTCTTTATGATTCTATGAGGTGATTAATTCCTTCTGATGTCTGGCTGAAGACTTTAAACTTAGCACTTCTTGGGAGGTAACCCAATATCATGCAACACGGTAATATCTTTCCTTAACTCTTTTGCTGCGAGTGGTAACAGTTTCTCCTTGTTCATGATTTTAATTTTATCTTTTGAACATTGAGGACAATGTTAGATTTAAGTTTGGGGGTATGGGAGAAGCTTTTTAGTTGCAATAAATAAACTCCAAAGCCTAGAAATTTATGTTTATTAAGGATGGCACTAACCAATCTAAGTGGATGGGAACATCTTGGTTGTAGGAGTTGAGGAACCAATCTGATTAGATGGAAACATCTAAAGAGTCTATTCATAAAAGCACAGAGCTCAGGTGTTAGAATTAAAAAAAAATGGTAGTTTCGCCATATTTCGTTGAATCCTAATCCTTCTGTTTTTTTTAAGTGATTTGGAGGGGCACACGATTCAAGTTGTTACCATTGTTAGGGTGAAATAGAGTGACTGAGATACCAAAAAAAAATATTTTGAGACCAGACCATCAAACCAAACGGAATAAATTCAATAAAGTCGACCACTGGTGCCCTTGTATATGCTAGTTGTGTTGACCTAGAGTTAGGTTTATCCACCACTGATTCCCTTGTATTTTCCAGTTGTGTTGATATCAGTTAGTCCGGTATCTCAGTCCATTAAGATAGGTTCATCTTGGCAGAGGCCTTCAGACAGATATGGGAAACATCGTTCACTTTAAACCATCTATTTTTCTCTTTATCCATCTTCTTAATCTTTCCATGTGATTGGTTGACTCCGGTTATGATGTCTAGAAACAATCTGAGTAGAGCTTTGTCACTTATATATGAATTATAATATGATGAGTGCAAACTCGTGTACAACAATTGGAATTTCGTATAAGGGTACTTCCTCCTATAGTCAATGTTTGTATGCCAACCAAGGAGATTCTTTAGTGACTTTCAAGGTTTTGCGTAGATAGCTAGGGTCTGGAGTAAAGGTTTTGTGGGTACACCTCTGGTAAACCCTCCCGAGATTATAACTCGGTCACTAGGGCCACCTAGTGAGTTTTTATTTTCTAGAATAAATTTACTCGAGGACTAGCAAAATATAAGTTTGGGGGTGTGATGAGCGATTAATTCTTACATATTTACTACCCAAAATATATATTGTTGGTGCTTATTTTGGTATTTATTGTGTTTTTGTAAGTAAATGAATAAAATGGGCTCTTCCAAGAAAATCGGCTAAACCTAAGATTCCAAGAAGAAAATATGGACTACGGAGTACATGGGTCGTGGATACTTTTGGATCTAAATGGGATAGGCCCAATTTAAGTTAGTGAAGGAGATGATAGGCTGAAGTTGGTTTAAGAAATTAACATACTCGGGCATTTTGGTCTCTTGGATTTTAGGATGAAGGACTTGGTGATTAGTTCTCGAAGGATTTAGGAGGTATCACGTAAAATGAAAAATCCTACTCAATAACTAATGTACGAGGTATGTCGACATGGTGGAGGAAGAAAGGAAACTAAATATATTTTGCAACTAAAGAAGATTGATTTTGAGCATAAGATCAGTATGTGCTTATATAATATTTTCTTTCCCATGAAAATAAAAGCAAGTGGTCGGACATGTGGCAAGTCTTTATTAGATGATATTGTGTATTCTTAGACAAGTGGCACACTCCCATTGGACATGACATGTGGAAGAGAACTAAAAGAGGAAGGTTATATTTTGTTGAAATCTATATATTGATGTCGATAACAGGAAACCAGGGGAGTTAGTGGAGAGCCGGTGAGCCGGTAGCTAGTTTCACAATTTTCTTTTATTTCTTCTATTTAGTTTTCTTTATAATAATGAGGAACTAGACCCATCACTGGGACGACGGAGGAGGATGTGTTTCGTTCATGTGGTAATTAAAATAATTCTTTTATAACTATTTACATAGAATTTAATTGTTTTATGATTTCTATTAATTATTTGTTATTTTGTTTGATGTCGCATGCTTGGTTTTGATTACTTTTGATGCGTCATGCTCACAACTTATAACTAATGTTTTATGAAATCTACTTTGGCAAAGAATAGAGTTACTGTTTCTTTTGTTTTGAGCTATAAATGTCTAGGATTAATTTATGAACCCCATGAACATGAAAAGCAGTGGAATCCCGAGTCCCAGTAAATTCTTCATCCCGTGACATACTTTGTATATAATTTCTTATTTTTAGTATTTTTATATTTAAGCCTAGAATCAATTCAACAAAGTACGAGTGAACGACAACCTTCTTACCACTATATAAAATTCGATCAATCCAAGCCGGTTAAACAGTCTCCGAGACAATTCAGAAACGAGGTAGAAGAGCAAATCAAGACTGAGACTCAGAAGTTGCTAGTTGTTGTCTTCTTTAAACCCATTCATTATCCGACCTGGTTGGCTAATGTGGCTCCGGTGAAAAAGAAAAATGGACAGATCAGGTGCTGCGTGGATTTCAGAGACTTGAACAGATGTTGCCCCGAAGATGATTTTCCTCTACCTAACATCGAAATGTTGGTATATGCCACCAGCGGACACGAAATGTTCTCTTTCATTGATGGATATAATAGATACAATCAGATAAGTATGTATGAGCATGACGCAAGTAAGACATCTTTTCGAACTCCTCTCGGAATTTTTTATTATACTATAATGACATTTGAAGAATGCCGGTGCAACGTATCAACGCGTTATGACGGCAATCTTCCACGACATGATGCATAAGCAAGTCGAAGACTATGTGGATGATATAGTAATCAAATCGAAAGATCGGGAAGATCACACAGGAGTCCTGCGGCAAGTGTTCGAAAGGTAACTTCTGAGGGGATCAAGGTGGACCCATCCAAGACTCAAGCTATCCTCACAATACCGCTACCGCAAACTGTGAAGGAGCTCCAAAGCTTCACGGGCAAGGTGAACTACATTCGACGTTTTATACCTGGTTTGGCCCAGCTCGTTGCTTCATTCACTCCATTGCTGAAGAAAGGAGCAAGCTTCGTGTGGACCACACTACAACAGAAAGCGTTTCGGAAGATTCAACGAATATTGTCATCTCCAAATCATCATAAAGAGTTCGCCTATTATGTCAGCCCGGACGAGAGCGATCCCGGGACATCTTTAGATCTACTGGAGCCTACACCTCAAGAAAGCAGCCTCAAGAAGATAGCGATGTCCACATCATCATGTCGAGAAAGAATCCGCAGCTTGGGTGAATCACTCTGTCAGACTTAAGAAGAATGCTTCAGCGAAGCAACGAACATCCAAATGATTATGTCAAGAGGTACCGAATTCAGGCACTGAAGGGTCACGATCCAAATGTGACTGAACAACAAGTGGTGTAATTGTGCATCAATAGGATGGTACATGTCAATCGTGCTTTGTCGAAGAACCTGCGCTTTCAAACATCCTCTGAACTCCGTGAAGCTGCTAAACGCGCAAGTTGTAACAGCACCTACCATGCTAGAAAGAACAAGCCCGCCTGTAATGAATAGCCTCATGATGTTCGTGGAAGCATACATCTCACCAACAGGCAATGCAAGCTTCAGCCTTCTGTAAGCAGTTTCGCTGAAGCAGCAAGAGGAAAATCACCAACTCCAACTCCAGTACCATATGCACGACTGCCACAATTATGAAACAACATCCAAGATATTCCATATCTGGATCGACGATAACTACATCAATGAGAGACGCTTTCATAATTTCGTCTCCCGTAGAAGAAGTAGTTGCGCTACCAAAGGAGTATGACTGGGGACTGCTTAGCACTGACCATCTCAAAGATAGTGAATTCAGAGAGATGCAAGCACGCTATCATTATGATTCCAAGATTTCCAAGGACGAGGATATACTCAAGAGAGCAGACGTAAAGACGGCCTCATGAACCTAGCGTGACAACATCTATCAAGTCGAAAGCTCAGTGGATACTCATGGGAAGGGGACTGTCTCCCTCTTCTCTATTCCATGAAGAAACATCAAGAAAGCCATCGGTTCCAGCTTCTCCCTCTAATACCGAGACGATCTCTACCATTGTATGAAGAGTGCCAAGTTCGTGCAAGTTGCCACCACGCCTTTCTCTGCCAATCTCTTCTGATCACAGCTACTGCCAAGAACCGTTGTTGCTCGTCGATTGATACCATCCAGAGCTTCACCATATCAACGACCACTACGTACAAAGATCCATCGAGCATACAAGATAGAGCCACGTAGACCACGCTTGGGGACTAAGGCTCAGCATGAAATTCCTTCGTCGTCAGTCAAGAAATTCTTCAACACAAGAGAGATGGTCAATCAAGAATCATGTAATTCTCAAGGGGAAACCAAACTGAAGAAGAAGCTGCTTCAATGCTCTCTCCATAATAAGGAGTTTAATCTCTCTCTCCAGAGGAAGTCGCTTCAACGCTCCCTCCAACAGAAGCCGCTTCAATGATCCCTCTCTCTCCAGAAGAAGGCGCTTCAACACTCTCTCCAGCAGAAGCCGCTTCAAAGCTCCCTCCAGCAGAAGCCGCTTCAATGCTCTCTCCAGAAGAAGGCGTTTCAGATCTCTCTCCAGAAGAAGTCGCTTCAACGCTTCAGCGCTCTCTCCAGGAGCCACCTCGACGTTCTCTTCAGAAGTTGCTTCAACACGCTTTCCGGAAGCTACACCAACGTTCTATTTGGTTGCTGCTTCAACATATTTTTCAGAAATTGCTTCAACATCCTTGTAAAGATATTCCTCATGATAGGGCTCGTCCACATCAGAGTCGAGGATTATGGCATCGTCATGAATAGTTTGAGATCCCAATCAACTGCATGCCTAATCTACCCGGGGCCAACCGACATCATGCTAGGGGAACGCTCACCTGTATGCCTCTTGAACGTGACATGTTCCAAAGACAGGCCGACCTATCTAACCTGGTAACATATGACTTTGTCTCATAAGTTTTATATTTATTTGTCACCATCTAATTCCTACCCCACAATAATACAACCATTATGTGCTAGGCTGGGGACTTAATGTTGATGGTGGATTTTAGTTCAAGGCTAAAATTGTAAAACCAAATTTAATATGCTGACATCCTGCAAAGGATAAAGCCGTGTGCTGACATCCTGCAAAGTATAAATCCATTTGATAAGCGATGAGCGCAGCAAACCTCTCGCTTTATTTAATTGAAGCAATTCAATAAATATACGAAATTCACCCATAATGGTGCATGTAGCAACAATCCCAAATATTCTGTGAATTTATAGCATTATTAATTAATGCATGAGTTTCCTTGTATTTCCTGTGTTGTTCTCAGCAGGACTCTCATTATTGGTGCGGCATGACGACTGAGTGTTTACTCTCAGCAGAGTGACGCAAATCTCCAAGTGTCAATAGTGAGGTATGCACGAAATACCCATACAGGCCATGCTATTCTCTAACAAAGAGAAACCTATATCGGTGAGCTTATATTAGCCCGATCGAGCATGTTTAATTCCCTAAGGGAAATCTGGACGGTCCGTGTCAGTCTCAGAAACGATCATGGCCACGCAAGTTGGCCGCATAATTTAACCAGCCTAGACGAACCCTAGCAGGAGCAAGATATCACTGTGATGACCACCAGCGGGCCTATTTATGGCCTAGCCGGTCGAACATTACACTTTACTTCCCAGCGTGCCAAAACGCCATCCCTAAAGCAGGGTGGCCGCGCTGCTTTGGAAGAAGCTCGAACGAGCAAGACTGCTTAAGTCAGTCTAAAAACGATCGTGACCGTCCAACTTCACTAGCCTGATTGGACGGCTTAGATCGCACCATGAAAGATGGAGGATGCGCCAACGCGCAAATTGGCGGGCCCACTCTATCCCTGCACGGTCGGTTTCCTCACAACAAAGCCATGGAGCAATGAACGTTTTCTCGAAACATGGCTGGCGTGATGCTTTAAAGGTCGCGGAAACTCCACTAGCGTCTTAAAATCAATCACAACCATCCAACTTCACCGGCATGCTTGGAAGGCTTAGATCGCGCCAAGTCCCTCAAGCAGGTATACATATGCTCACCGTCGGCCCAACGTGGCCCCCACGTGGTCGGTCTCCCCAAAGGAAGAGCATAGCCTGCCAAACCGCTTGGCTGAAATTGCATGCGCGTGACTGGTCCAAAACCCTAATTAGGGTTTTCGGCATGGCATATGTGTCGCAGATTGATCTCGACCATCCGTCTTAGCCAGCTTGGATGGAGGGTGTAGATATAGACTAAGGAGTCCAGAGAGTGTCAACATAATCATTGCGGGCCCATCTGTGCGTGTGACCGGCCGGCCTAGGCAGACTAGGACTCGGCAACCTCGAAACGCACGCCCAAAATGATATTTCATGCGGCTTCCAAATCCTTTGCGGCAAAGGATTTCTGTCGCAAATCGATCACAACCACTCATCTTTTCCAGACAAATTGAGTGGTCTAGATCGCACCTCCGCGAGACAAAGTGGTATGGACATGTACATCAACAAGCTGTCTACACGCATGCCCGGTCGGTCCCACCAAAAACATCGTCCATGCTTGGTTTCGGTCAAGCTGAAGAGTGATGCTTGCGCACCTCTTCAAAACCCTAAAAATCCATCGACGATCGCAAATGAGCGTCATAGATCATCTCGTCCGTCCAACTCTACCATCTTGGTCGGGCAGCCTAGGCTGGGAGGTAAATGGACAATGATACGTCGTGGTACTCACCATCTGTCACTCTATCACATGGAGTGATCGGCCAAAGGAAGGCCAGCCCATGCGGCCTCCAAACCATCACTCGAAGATGGCTAGGCATGCAACTGTTTTAAGACGCTTAATCGCGACTTACTCCGTAAGCTTTAAAACAATGATGCTTCATACATATTGATTGTATTTGATGCATTACATGCATAGAGTATACACGATATTTCATGAATATCAATTTCCTAAGTAACTCAGTTATTTAACTTAGCACCGTATGCTACTTCCTGTGGGTCCCACGACCCACTCATTCGAGAAATCAAGTATATCACAAACTGGGGGATACTTACCGGGGTATTGGTCTGGAGGTTTACGGCGTGCAGCGTGCAACGCGCCATCACAAGAACGTGTCAGGAGGCATAGACGTTTAAGATGATGAGGGAAGTGGGCTAAGACGTGATCGTGCAACCACCCGCACGACCCCACTACTCCATTACTCAACTTCCTCCACTTCCTACGAGATGAAAGTTTGCGCTCAATGACTTGTATAAATAGGTCCTTCACCTATTTCCAAACGTGGCGGACGAACACAGAAAAACCAAGTGTTGTCATTCGTATCCAGAAAACATCCAAAGCTGATTGCTTACATTATTGCAAGCCGGTTCGATATTCTGATACAAGTCATAAACACCCAATACCTTCACAATCTCAACACCTTCTTCGCTTCCCTCTCTAAGATCAACCCCATCTCCTTCATTTTGTGACAGAAGCAAGTTTGGAACGGTCATTTCTTGGTTTAGGACAGAATTGTATAGATTGATCTTTCGAATCATAAAGCACTCCCGTGCAGTGCATTTGTTTAGGGTTTAAATTCATTTCTCATCAACACACCCCAAAAATACCAAAACCAGCAGAAATAGTTTTCACCCATAAACAGTCACGTAAAACAACACAAGTTCCAAGGGTGTTAGTATCATGATCATAAGATGCATCAACATTAAACTTCAAAACTCCTTCGTTCTAGGAGACCATGTATGAGTTCCATTTATTACTTTTGTTCTATGAGACCATGATTTTCTTTTGTGTTTAGATGTTGCTTCCATCTATTACCCATTATCCTTTTCCGGTGTTACCTTGTGATGTTACACAAGAACAATTTTTTTTTTAACTACACCTAGGTACACTAACCTAAGAGTTATGCTATTACAAGAGTTTGATTCCCAACCTCCACTATGAGAGGAAGCTTGAGAACCGTAGGAGAGAATTTTTGTACAAGTATTTGTGGGGAATGGAAAACCTCTTAATAAAAACTACAGAGAAGATCTTTCTAGTGATGGAGATGACACAAAGTGCTAAAATTTTCTCCAAGCTAGAATGTCGAAAGCCTCCTATTGCATGTTGACTTGTTCTAGGCAATGTAGGCATCAAGGGGATGTGAAGGTTTAATACTCATGCCTTGATGGCGTAAGACAACAAATAAAACTACAAGATAACTCAAATGGACATGCCATCTTAAAGTACAGTGGTTATATATCTCTGTAGACAAATAAACGATACTTATACGGTGTAATGAACTTGGACGGATATAAAATGGTAATGGAGATATAACATGTAATCAAGTAACCTCATTAGTCACTAGTACTGCTTATTTCTCTATTATTTTCATGATAAGATTTCAATGCAGGTACATACATACTTAAGGAGATGAAGACTCAACATGAAACCCTAACTCATCTCAGACATACACGTGGGTGGATCACAACACTTCATTCTTAACAGACACTTAAACTCGAAACAGAGACTTAAACTCAAAACAGAGTTAACTACTAATTAGCGACTCATTAAACACTCAAGCGACTCATTAAACACTCAAAATAGATAAACCGCACCCTATTGTGACTAAAGGGCCCCACAGGACCATGAAAATACTCCCATATTCCGAATATCCTTGTCTTCACGGATGGTATATTGGAAAATGAGCTCTAACATGAGTTAAGTCCCCCCATGTTGCATCAGCAGGGGTGGTGTGAAACCACTAAATCAGAAGCTATTGAACTGTTTTTCCTTGACGAAAAACTTGGCGTGAATCCAGTGTAGAAATAAGTTTGAGGATAATCTCACCATCAGAGTCTAGAAGTGGCAATATATGCATGGTGGTAGCACCATCACCTAACTTCTTGTTCAATTGAGAGACATGGAAGACTCGGTGAATCTTGGAGACATGTGTCAGTTCTAGTTTATAAGAAACTTGTCCAATCTTCTGGATTACATGGAAAGACCCATAATATATATAAGATAACTTAAAATTCTTGCAGAATGCAGTAGAAGGCTGTCTGTATGGTTGCAGCTTCAAGTAAACAAGATCACCAACTGCAAATGATCTATTTGTTCTCTTCTTGTCATCAAACAACTTCATCCTTTCTTATGCGTTATACAGAGTTTCCTTCAAAATATCTATGACGACATCTCTTTTCTATAAGTACTCCTTCATTGAAGCTACATAAGTAGTAGCCACATTATGGAAAGCCAAGTGAGGTGGAAAATCACCGTAAAGAGATTGAAATGGAGACATATTCAATTTGGCGTGCTTAGTATTATACCACCATTCAGCAAGGGGAAGCCAATTGAACCGATTCTTGGACTTATGACCTGTCACGCATCTCAGATAACCCTCCAAACAAGCATTAACTCTCTCAGTTTGACCATCTGATTGAGGATGGTAAAAACTAAGAAGTACTCAGATGAATATGTGTACTAAAGTTCCAAAGAGTTATTGCCAAAAAATGTTGGTGAAAACTTTGTATCTGTCAGAGACAATGGAAACTGGTAAGCCATGCAACTTGAAAATATTGTTTAAGAACTCTTGAGCCACTGTAATTGTTGTGAATGGATGAGTGAGCCCTACGAAATGACTGTATTTAGTAAACCTATCTATCACCACCATGATAACATCCTTATTGTTGGATTTAGGAAGCCCCTCATTGAAGTCCATGTTGATGTGCTTCCAAGCTTGATATGTTTCTTTGACAGATGATGCTCTACTTTGTTTCTTTGACAACTGTTATATTGGATGACTAAAAGCAAATTGTCTTGCTTCCAGCTTTTTTAGTAAAAATAATTTTTTTCTCTAATGTAGTTGCGATGGATTCCTGAATGATCGCCAACTGCAGAAGAGTTGATGGAGTGTAATATGTGCTTCCTTAAACTAGTACTAGAACCTACATATATCCTTCCCTTGAATCTGAGAATTTCCTCAATGTAAGTGTAATGAGGAACTGCAGAAGCATTAACTAATAGTTTGTGGAATGATTTGAGAGGCCACAACATCATTTGTATAACTTTTGATGATGTCTCGAGTCCATGTAGGAGTGGATATAGCCATGGCACTACATGTGGAAGTAGAATTATCAACATGAAGTCTATAGAGAGCATCTGCAGCTTTATTTTCTCGGCGCTTTATTTTCTCGGTGCCGAGAGCATCTGCAACATGAAGTCTATAGAGAGTATATGCAGCTTTATTTTCTCGGCGCTTCTTGTAATTAATTGTGTAATCAAAACCCAATAAGTTGATAAGACATCTTTGTTGTAATAAGTTTGTAATTTTATGCTCCATGAAACATTTGATACTCTGTTGAACAGTATTGATGATGAAATGATGACCAATAAGATAATGTCTTCTTTTAGTGACTGCATTGACTACAACCAAAAGGTTTTTTTCATAAGTAGACAACCCCGAAAATTTTGGCACATGTGGTTTGTTGTAGAAGGCAATGGCTCCCCCTTCTTGCATCAGCACATCTCCAATTCCTCTTGAACATGCATCAGTTTCCACTACAAACTTCTTTTAAAAAAATCAGGAAGAGCAAGTACATGAGTAGTATACACATAGCATTTTTGAGAGTAGTGAAAGCTTTTTATGCCAATGATGACCAGATGAAGGCATTTTCTTTAGTAAATTTGTAAGTGGCTTACTAATAGTACCATAACCCTTAACAAACTTCCTGTTGTAGCCTGTAAGGCCCAAGAAGCCTCTTAATTGCTTAAGATGATTTGTAGGAATATGCCAAGATTTTTCATGCAAGCAATCTTATCTGAATTAACAGCTATTCCATTAGCTGTAATGATATGTTCAAAATATTTCTAGAGAAGATTGTGCAAAACAACATTTAAAGTACTTGACAAAAATTTGGTGCTCTCTGAGCAAGGAAAGAACTAGTGGGAGATGATGCACATGCTCTGGGATGGTAGGACTATAAACCAGAATGTCATCAGAAAATACAAGAACTTTTTTCTCAAATAGGGACCAAAGACAGAATTCATGAGTGCTTGAAAAGTTGTAGGTGCATTGTGAGGCCAAAGGGCATGACCTTGAACTCATAATGACCATGTGGTGTCCTAAATGTTGTCTTATTAATATCAGGTATATATACCCTGATTTGATGATACTCATCTCTTAAATCTAACTTAGTCAAAACTTTAGCCCATGAAGTTCATCCAAAATCTCATCTATAACACGAATATAAAACTTATCCTTTATGGTGATAGCATTGAGCTTTCTATAATCAACATAAAACCTTCAAGTGTTATCTTTCTTCTTCACCATAAGTATAGGAGAAGCAAAAAGACTATGACTATCTTGAATGACACCGTTCTTGAGAATTTCTTGAACTAATGACTCAACCACTGACTTGTGAATGTAAGGACATTTGTAGAGTCTGAGATTGATTGACTGTGAATCAGGCTTGAGAGTAATTTTGTGATCCAAAATTCTTTGTGGTGGTGGTTGTGTTGGCTCAGCAAAAACATCAGAGAATATATCGAGCAGTCTTGAACTAGTGGGGGAATTTCAGATGGTATAGGAGATACAGAGATAGAAAAGAATTGACCAACCAAAGCAGGAGTATTCTTTTTGATAAAGTTTTTCATGGCATTGCTACTGATAATCATAAGAGATGGTTTAGTAGAAGCATCTTGTAAGGTAATCTCCCTACATTGTCTATGAAAGAAATAGATAATTTAGCCAAATTGAAAGTTACATCACCCAGTGTTCTCAACCGGTCAGCTCCCGATACTAAATCACATCCCCCTAAGGGAAGTAATCTCAAGTCTGCGAAAAATTGTTGATTTTGCATTGTCCATTGAAGTTGCTGAAAAACCCCTGTAGTAGTAGTTCTAGGACCATCATCCACAGTAACTAGCATATGAGCAGTAGAATGGACTTCACAACTTAATTGAGTAGCAAGAGAATAATCAATGAAGCTATATGTGCTTCATGTGTCAACCAACACAGTTACAACTTTCTTCTTTATGAATCCAGGTATTCTAATGGTGTCAGTATTGACATTTCCAGTAAGAGCATGGAAAGAAATCTTCATATCAGATTCAACCAAATTTTCTGCAGGAACTTCTTGTACAAGTGGTAAATCCAACTCATCTGCTTCATTCTCAGCCACCAGCTTGAACAACTGTTGTGTTTTACATCTATGGCCTGGTTGATATTTTTCATCACAATTGAAACAGAGTCTTTGAGATTTTTTTTTACTCATTTTCTCATAAGTCAATCTTCTTATGTGTGGTACATAAGGGGACTTAGGTGTTGGGTTTGAAGAAGGGATAAGAGTGTTAGATGTAGAAACCCCAACAGTGGAGGGAGTAATTGTGGAGGTGGTTTGTTTAAGTGGTGGGTTGTTTAAGTGGAGGTGGTTTCAAATGTTGGATTTGAGACGAAAGTGTTACTTCTTACAACCTTGCTAAGAAAAAAGCTTAAGAAAAAAAAGCTTAAGAAAATGTGGTAGGCTTGTGCATCTGATCTGAACTTTTCAAAACCTTTTTTAAGCTACTAATAAAACTTAGCACAAAATAGTCCTCAGTGAGATGTGGATTTTTACTCAACATTAAACCTTTAAGTTGTCCAAACTGTACATTCGGAAATTTCCAAGTTCTGCTGGTTACTCCATATCTAAAAGACAGTTTATCCTCAATTATTTGGTTGAAAATTGTATGTTAGAGAGATTGGTTGCCGAAACAGCTCTTAGTTTCTATTTGTTTTTTTGTTCTATTTACCCACAGATAATTTCTGTTCATGGCATGCATAAGAACGAGAATCAACCAAACTACTCAATGCTTAAACCATTGTATTATGTATACCAAAAGTAGGATATCAGTGCAAATGGCCACACAACACATATAAACGAGCCTTCTTTGAAAGCAAAATAGTAATCTCCACAGCAGAAATAGAGAACACATATATAAGTCAGTCTAAGATTTGATCATTCACTTCGGATCACACAAGATTATTATTACTTCCACTTCTTGAACTTTCCCCCTCCAAACATACCACCACCATGCTTTCCGTGCTTCCCATGCTTGCCGTGCTTGCCCTGTTTGAACTTGCCATGCTTGCCGCCAAAACCATGCCCAACACCATAACCACCAACACCGTGTCCAACACCATACCCACCGTGTCCTCCATGTGAAGCACCATGTCCCGCCAACTGGTGGGCACCATAGGCAGCAGCCGCTGCTGCAGCACCCCCAGCTAGAATTCCTCCCATGCCCCCCATTCCTCCACTGCCACTATGTCCATGGCCTGTATATTCACAAGGCATAATAGAAGTAGACGTCAGCAACCTAAGTTACCCAACAATACAGCAAAATACTTCGCGCATACAATTAACTGATGCAAGTCGTGTAACTAACTAATGTGCAAGTGTCTGCCAGTTATACATACCTCCATGATGTGGAGCAGATGAACCGGGATATCCAGCAGGTGGGTATCCTTGTGGTGGGTACCCTTGCTGTGGTGGGTACCCTTGTTGTGGTGGGTATCCAGCAGGTGGGTACCCTTGTTGAGGGGGGTAACCACCTTGTGCTGGAGGGTATCCCCCTTGTTGGGGAGGATAATGCCCAGGAGGGTAGTTTGAGTGCCCTCCATGTCCTCCTGCAGCTCCAGCTAATCCATGAGCCAGGTTCGACATTAACCCCTTGTCGCTTGAGTCATGCTGGTCTTTTCCACCTCCCATTTTCCTTAACTGTGAAACGATACTGCACACATGGAATTAACCAAAATTCTTAAAACCAACTGTTTGAATTGAGCAACATTAGGTTCAATATTAACAGCAACTTTGGGTTCAATTTTAACATGTTCAGCAGACAAAAATGACTTCATGTACAATGAAAAATGATTCCTAGGCATCTCCAAATCCTAGTGAGTGCTGACATGAAAGCCTACTTTTTTCTATGGTATATGTTTTTGCTTCAGCGTAAATGACTCTTAATTCTCAAGCCAACTAAAAAACTAACCATCCCAATGTTCAAAACCAAGTACAAAAAATATGGTTGGGACATCATGCCATAGAAACGAGGAAATGAGATTTTCGCAAGGTACCTAGAGTCCGATTTCAAACACATACAAGATGCACTTGAAATGAGTAAGTGAAAAATAGTCATACATATGCATTTGTGCAAGTATGTTAACAGGATACAGTAAAACCTACATTCAGCAAGTAATATAAACAAACTAACAAAACTTTTCATCTCTTGGTTAAGCTCGAACGGCAGTTTATCAGTTATTTTGCCGTTGTAATAAGAAAAAATAACAATGAAGACTCATCGTGTTCGAAACTATGTCCATGTACCATATGAGTATGGAATTGATTGTACAGAATTGCACTTGAAAAGCATAACATATTAAAATTACAATAACCGTAAAGAAACATAACAGATAGAACTTGCTACTATATGACCAATTACGAAATTTCATTGTTCTTCCTTATCTTCAAAGAGAAAGCAGGATCATTCTATCAAAAGTTCCATGGGTCTAGAATGAGGCTAAATCTTGGCCCAAAATCAGGCATTAGATCATCTTCTGCATGATAATATAAGATAAGCACTGGCTACTCTATAGCATGGAGGTAAAGCAGAAAATACACAAATGATTTCATAAAATCTCGATCAAAGAAAAGAAGCAATGTAGAAAAGAATATGAACAAGCAATAACACGTTTGACTTTTATATAATTATAATTTTGTAACTTTGTGGGTGATCATCAAAATATCACCAGGGTTTTTTAAGAACAGTAAAGGAAGATCCAAAACAAGATATAGATGGATAATTGAACACTAAGATCAGGGATCTTCAAGTAAAACACACAAAAGAAATACATTACTATTTCAGGAATAGACTGTTATAGATATATACGATGATCATGATCTCAAGAAACCAAAGGAAGTATGGTATCAACGACGACAAGAACAAGCAACCACGGAATTAGAGTTAGTACCTGTAGGTTATTGTTGTTTCAAAGTTCTTCCTCTTCCTTGGTTTGCTAAATGATGAAACCGATATTGTGAAAATGTTGAATTAGATTAGATTTTAATGGGAATTTTTCCGAATGGCCCACCGCGTATCAAGCGCGTAAGTTCAACGCGTACTGCTTTTCTTCTTCCTTCTTCTCCTTTTTTTTGGTTGTGGGTTACTACTACTACTAGGCGATTAAATTCAGAAGATGCATACTGCAGGGTATCCCACCCTCATCCATAACATCTACTTTTATTACTTAACTTGTAATTAATCTCTTCTTCATATGAATGGGAAATTCAACGCCTATTTATTTAATGTAAATTCCATTTTTCTTATAACTTCGTTTGGACACGTATAGCGTATGTAAGCTTCATACATGTGCCCGACCCTGTCCATCACTTCCCTTATTTTTTTTTTGTTTTGTTTCATCACTTCCCTCCCCTAGCGTTGATTACGAAGATATTTTCAATTTTTTTGTTTTTTTCTGAAAGAAATAGAAATTTATTTGTATTAATTTTCAGAGAAATTGAGACGTTCCATAATACAATAAGGTGAATCCACCGTCTGTTTTGAAAGTTAGAAATTACAAATGGAACCAAGTCAATTGAATTTGCGTCGGAACAGCTGTAAAATCAATTTAACGTGATCTTGAATAGAGAGAATGGTGAAACAAATACTCCACGGAATATCATTCGTGTTCCCTACGATAGCTTTGCCCAGGCCATAAGCTTTAGCTTTACCTTGTATTACTTGGATAACCCGTACACATGATGACGTAGTTTATAACCGATATTTTTGGCACCTTCTAGAAAAATATCCATTTTATGAATTTTCGCTATAATTCGAAGATATGGATCGCTCCGATGAGCTCCCATATAGCACCACAAGTACGACCCTCGGCACAGTATACAACACATTTGAATCAACAACCTCTTGCTTTTGTTCATTTTTGGGATTAAGCTCTCTCTATTAAACTAGTCTTTTCATTTCGTACCCGGTCATGTGATGGATGTTTTTTCTCGGCAAAAAGGAACGAGATTAACAATTTCCATTAACAGCAGCAACTGATTCTGACTGCTTCCAGAGGCTAAGACTTGTATTTTTTTTTCTTTGTATATTGGAAACTTTGTACAAGTATTAGGGAAGCGAAGGATATGGTGTGACTCGCTCAACTGCAAGACCCACCGTGACGTATTATTGAGATGTGACTCGCTCCCAGCTCTCTTCCGACATAAAAAGAGAGAGGATATTTTTCAATTTTAACACTCCCCATCCTTGATTAGGACACCTTGCTGAAAATGTCCATGACGAATAAAGAACAAATTCCAATTGCGTGCAGGTTTTCATAAACAACAAAACTTAATGCAGTCATTGAGAATCCGATTCTGACTTTTTTTTGTCAAATGAGAGGATCGACTAAAAACAAGCAAGTGGATGTAATTAAACTGAAATTAACATGACAAACAGGAAGAAGTATCTCAAACAGAACTTTATGATTGAAATAACATCTTTGTCAAATTCTGAAAGAATCCCCCTCCAGCCTCCTAGAGAACTAATGTAAAGAGCCTAGATTTATGTAGGAGTCGTCATCATCCTTAATTTATGTGCAGTAAGCTGACATAATACCAATCCGCTCCATCTATCTACTGCATTGCTTCATCATTTCTTCTGATACATTCTCCTATAAATTTTTGCACCTTCACACTCTGCATGTATCTCTCTTTCTGTTCTAATTCCCATTGGGTTCCTCAAGAGCCACCTCTCCCCATCACACATTTGCTCTTGTTGGTCCACGGCATCATCATAATCGACATGTTGGAGTTCATCAGATTGAGCATCAAACTGATTCCTCATGTCAAGGGCCACTTCCTGAACATCTGACTGTACAAAGATCTGTATTTGATTTGACCAGCAGCAGCAATACCACCAAAATAGCACAAGTTAAATTATTACCATTAGACCAAGTGTGGGCTTCCCAAGAGCCTTCTCAAGACATGTAAAACAGTATACGTAAGAAATCAACAAGATGGAAAGTATCGAACAAAGTCCACTTCTCAGCAATGGGATTGCTTTTGAGCTGCTTTAAGTTCAAAAATATCACCACAAAATGTCCTTCTCAGATGGTGCCATGGATATATTCCAGTGGTGAATGAGCATGGACCAACCAATTGATTAAGATAGTCTTAACTCAAGCACTAAACTTTCTGAACTGACAAGACAATTGTAAAGACTACATGTTCCTTCTATGAACTCAATATAATGTGGTTCACTCTTCCACCATAATTAAGATAAGAGTATACTTTACCATAATGATCAATGAACTCCTTATCTATATCTAAATTTTCTATTACTAGCAGATTGGTAAAGGCAGAATAGAAGGTGTTAAGAATTTACCTTTCCTCCAGGTCTCAAGTTCTTTACAATTGAATCCACTAGGATCTTCTGCAAAACTCTTCTTTTACGATTCCGGTTCTTGAAATGTGGGTCGGGACACTGCAAGGAGAGGAATCAAGGACTTTAGATTAGAAGAAATCACTTAAAAACTATGTATTTGGTGATTGGAGTTGTGGCCCACCAGTATTGAAACAAACGTTAGAGGTCCAGGGTAAGTGGACACAATTTGGTCGAAGCAAACCGTCGCATTTGCAAACATGAAGTATCTGGAAGCCGGACAAAAAGCAATTACCTAAAAGTCAAAGAAAATTGCTGGCAGAGTACATTTTGTTTACTTGAGATAGTACGCTATTAGGAAATAACTTAAACAGCAAAACTTTACATGTTACTGAGACTTAGTTCTTTCACCCATAATTGTGCCCGATCAACCAACTGCATCAGTCATACAAACCATCCCTAAGTAAAAACAACATTTAAGATAAAAGAAACAATGTTTCCAAGATTCAAATGCAAAGTCTCAAAGAGACATTGATGAGTTGAACTTATGAGTAAACATGAGACTTATTAGAAGTATTTCATGAAAGTGAAGAGACACCCGCACCTTCTGCCGTATTTCCAATCCAAGATAATTATTTGTCTGTGGAGATTTCTTGGCGAGCCAAAGTAGAAACCTGCCACTACCTGAAGTCCTAAGGTCTTATCAGTCAGATTCAAACTTTAAACAGTTCTTCTTTCATTCGATACAGATCATTGCAGTTCATGAAATGAAATTCCCTAAGCATGTAGAGTTTGCAATCATTTCTTAGGAATAGGGGTAACTTCTTCAAAAACTAAACTAGACCCGTGTCATTTCTATACCTAGCTGATTTTGAAATTGCATGATATTTATGATCCGTTGATTCATCACTCATGGACTCCTACATTCTAGCTAGACTTCATACAATCTATGCAAGTAGTGAGCAATGCATTTGATACTCTTATTTAGGAAAAACGTCTTAGTATACACACATTAATGGTTTGTCGAATTCGTATAAATATATTCCAACAGCGGAGTAAAGAAGGTGCCATAGTACCTGGTGACGAACAGGGAACCGTGTAATACTTGAAAGGTGCCAATTGTTTGTTGTTGTTTATTAGCAATGTTAGATGAGTTGTACAAGTTCTTCAATATGAGGACCATGCAAAATGTGAAATGAGTATCAACAAGGAAATATCCCAACTAGATTACACAGTGTTTACTTTGAGTTCATAATGGAAGCTCCATCCTTTACTTTCATTTTTTTTCATAATCATATAGTATATCTAATAAAAACTACTTGGGACATATCACAAACACTTCCGGAGCCTAAAAAGGAACTCGTGGCATCACCTAAAAAAATGTACTGAAATGAATCATGAATGAAAGACATTTAGTCTTACCACATCCAATATCAACCATCAGCGGAAGGGTGGAGTCTGGGAAGATTTGATTCCAGTCAGGTACCTCTACAGGGGCCTACCATTACCAATATGGATCAGGAAATATTAACCTTCTCATTGCTTTCAGATAGACATTAAGAACAAATGAAAACTAATTAAACAAGGGTATATAGAATTAGATAAACATACGGAAAGAGCTGCAGTGAGAGGGTTGACATGCTGCCTGATTCGGACATGACCCACTCGTCCGACACTGAGAGTATTAGTGATTTGGAGGTCGGCATACTCTGATGCCACAATGTTAGGGCTACTCGCTTGATGAAAGGTACTAGAATCAGAATCAGAACCAGAACCAGAACCAGAACAAGAAGGAGAAACACATAAGTTTCTGTTTTTGTTGGAAAAGGATAAGAGACTATTACTGAAAGTGCTATTGTTCTTCTTTTTCATTCCATTAATAATACATTCAGCAGCGACGGATGCAGTAGCTGCGTATGCATGTTTCATCTTTCCAACCCCCAGTAGCATCTCGTCTATGATTAACCCTCGAAAATAAGTAAACTACCGTATATTCACTGGCAGTAGTGGTTATTATTGACTATAGAGACTTTGGTACTGTAGAATAACCCCTCTTCTGTAGACTTTTGTACTGTACAATAACCCTTCTATAATTTGTGATAAAAAGAAAAGGATAAGGATAAACAGATAAAAATAGCGAGAGTGTTAAAAAAACCAGCTAAATTGGGACCTACTGTGATTAATTTGGGTTACGAATTACTTCCTCTATCTAGGGGTGTAAATAATACCCGAAAATACTCGGCCTGCCTGTATCCGCCCGATCCCGTCTGTACCCGAAATAGCCCCCAAAGCCTGTTATGGCCCGTCATGGACCACCCGGCCTGGCCTGGATTAATTTATTGGGCGGTCTCGGACTTTGCGATTAATTATGATGCCCGGCCTGATAGCCTTCTATGTGCCATTAATCATTTAATATCCTCTTAAAAAGACTTAAAAGTTACAATTTTATAATTGTCAATTTTGTGTCAAGAAAAATAAAATATATAATTATTTTTTTACTTATAATTAACCTTTTCAAAACATTAATGGTAATATATTTTCTTATTAGAAAGTTTATTGTACTCTAATTAATTATTTATTATAGGCTAAAATTAAAAATTTGTCAGTGTAATTTAAATATAAAATAATACTATCACTTACGATATGCGATGTTGGAAAGGAAAGGATATTGTATTTAATACCGTTCATTTGAAAATTTAAACTTAAAAAAAAAAAAATCAAAATAGTGGCCTGTCCGACCCGATATGGCCCGCCCGTATAAAAAGCGGGCTTTGGGCGGTCTTTGGGTAGCAAATTATCTACTTGTGCCCGGCCTGTCCGACCTGAATTTGTTTACGGGCTCACAAATATTAAGCCTGGCCTGCCCGGCCTGTCTTAGTTTTTGGGTCGGGCGGCCTGCCCGAATTTACACCCCTACCTCTATCTAATAGGAAACGATAAGAGGTGTCTAAATGTGATGTAACTACCAATTTACCCCCTTAAAAATATTAATACTACCAATATATCCCCATTAACTCTTAATCATAAAACTAAAAAACAAAATCAGATTTTCATTCCCATCTCCTCATAAACCGATTCTTCTCTTTTTCTTCTCCCTCTTTTTTTCATTTTTTTGAAACCAAAACATCGTTGATGATCGACTATTAAAAAAAGATTAATCGTTTTTTTCTTCTATAAAATGTCGAAACGACCAAGATACAAACAAGCCACTGGAATTACTTATCCTAGTGAGAGTAATCCCAGAATTGTTCAAGCGATTGGAAACAAACCGAAGAAGAAAACGGTTGCTCGAGACGAACCATCTTTAATCACACAACAAGAGGCGGAAATGGGTCGAATCGGGTACATTTCTATCAACCCAATACTCTAAACTAGGTTTTAGTAACATGCAATCGCTCAAAAATTAGAAATTTTGAAATCAAATTTTTCCGGGTTTACCAGAATCGGACTATGTTCATGTACTTGTGAACCGATTGTATTAGGAATCGGTTGTTGTCCATGCCTATATACTCCGATTGTGTTGCATGTGTTTTCTGGTTCGAGAAATTTGAACCATAATCGGTTAATGTTAATAACAACATAGCCCGATTATGTAACCGTAGGGATAACCGTTTTTCTGTAACTTTTTTTCGTTAGAATCGGATTACATATGTGTCCATGTAGCCCGACTGTTTAGCCACTGCTTAGCCATAATCGAATTTTATTTGCATATATAAAATTCGATTGTTGATGTGTAATGTTACAATCGGGTTTTATAACAGTATCGAGTAAACCGATTGTTGTAAGAAAGAATGCCCAATGTTTCTGTAACTTTTTCTTGTTAGAATCAGATTACATTAAATAAACCGAGTATAGATGTGTTATGTTAGGAATCAGTATTTATATGTATATCGAGTAAACCGATTGTATACCTTGAATTAAAAAATATGCATTGAATTCCATTGTTGTTTGTCGCTTATCTCCGTATTTTACAGGCCAAACAAGAACAAGCAACAACGTCAAGCCGAAAAGAAATATAAGAGGAAAAATGATTTGGATTCTCCTCAGAGTTTGAAACCTCGTCGAGAGGGTGGTAAAAATTTAAATGCTTCCCACCGAAGGGGCTCGGGAAGTAAAGCCAAAGCGATCCACATCAATGACCCACCACCTCAAGCGGAGCAACCAACACAAGAAGAATCTGATTCTGATACACCTACTGAAGAAGGAGGCGGTGATAGAGAAGTTGCTGAAAAACAAAGTGGTGAGGAGGAAGTTAATGAAGAAGAAAGTGGTGGCGAGGAAGGCGATGGAGAAGAAAGTGGTATCAAGGAAGGTGATGAACAAGAAAGTGGTGGCAAGGAAGGTGATGGAGAAGAAAGTGAGGAAGAGGATGATGGAGAAGAAAGTGGGGATGAAGGTGATGGAGAACAAAGTGAGGATGAAGGTGATAGAGAGATAAGAGAAGTTGAAGAACAAGTCCAATGAGGAGAAGTTCACCAATAAGTCCAAGGAGAAGACGATCAAGATGGTAAGAAATATGGTAAGAGAGATAGTAAGAGGAAAGAGAAAGGGGACCACATGCCCGACCCGGAGAAGATGTTTCCTCGAGGCCCTAATGATCTTGTGAAAGGGTTACCCGGTGATGGAGGATGGGTGTTATGAGGGTACAAAGAGAGTTGGGTCGCAGTCGTCTTCCATACCATAGTAAGTACCTAAACCTTATGCTATGTAATATGAAACATTTATATCCGTGTAGTGTTTTGATAATTGTCCATCGGTTTTGTTTTGTTTTATAGGACCACAGGGATGTCGTTCGTCGTATGAAGCCAGGAAAGTCGGTGAGTATGATGAGGACTTGGCCACTGCTAGCAATAGAATCAACCATTGGAGAAGTTGATAAAGTAATCGAGCTAGTCAAATCTACGGGGCTGTTGCCTGCGGTCGAGAATTTGGATCTTGGTTACGACAAACTGATGAGTGCCAAATATTGTATATATTTATCCCTTTTTGTTGGCATTTAACTCATCTTTTGATCATTAATTCTACATTTTATCCCATATTCTGTATTTTCATTGTTTTCAAGAATAAATATTTTTCTTACTTAATTTTGCATTTTTAGGTAATAAATAAAGTCTGGATGACTTGCGGAGCGGAAAAGAGCAGAAAAGTAGTGAAAAGCCGGGAGAAATCACGCAAGGAAGCCGCGAAGAATGGTGCGCACAACCTCATTTTCTACACACAAAAACGCCTCCGTTCTCAGCCATCAGATCAGTTCTCAGAAGCATCCGATGGTCGCTCCTTCATAGATCATCAAAATCTGAAGTCTCTGCCAAGCACCACAGCGCTGAAATTCCAAGCCTTCAGATTAGATGGTAGTTGAATCCAACGGTTGCTCCCTTGCTGTTCATCAAAGTTTGATATCTCCGCCTTACACTACAGCACCTAACCCCATCTGGATCCGTCTATTTAGTTGTACCAAAAAAATCCTACGGTCGCTTCCATCCCCTTCCTTAAAGCCGTTCGATTCCATCTGAACTTAATGATCTGATGGCCCAGCTCGTGAAACATCATCTCTTGATGAACCCGACTCACACCAGAACATCCCATACCCTAAAAAACCCATCGAGAACTACCCATTCCATTTCTTCCCTTCTCTTTCTTTTCCTTCTCCTTCACCCGACAGTTGCAGAGCTCTGCAACTCGAGCTCCTGCCTCTCTTCCTTGTCGCAACAGACACCACACCACACCGTACATCACCACCCCATCCCAAGTTTCTCCCTTGTCTCGTTTTTAGCATCAAACTAGGTGCTACAAGCTAGAACAGTGAGAAGCTAGGGTTACACAATCGAAAGAGGGGACAAAACTTGAAGAGACAGGAGCAGAAGAAGAAGATAAAGCATGGGTATGAGCTTAATCGCAGAGGGGACAACGAAATCAGTGAGTAATTTTGGGAATTTGAGAAAACCCTTATTGTACTGTCGATTGGAGATTTTTGGGGAAAATGGGTGTAAACCCTAATTTGATAATTTGGGTATAAAAGGGGAACTATTAGGTGAAGAGAGATTCATGCTGGACTAGCCAGTGTCCAGAACTTTCAAGTTCTGTTAAATTTTAATTTCAGTTCAATTTTAGTTCACTTTTCAATTTCAGTTCATGTTCTGTTTGGTGTGATGTTAGTGCCTTTAATTTCAGTTGTTTCATGTTCTTGTGATGTACTGTGTTTCAATTCATTGTCAAGAAGTGATGGTATGCTAGGTTAGAGCTTTCAGTACACTGTTTTGATTGAGCAGTGGGGAGAAACTAGTGCTCACTAGTGACAATGAGCAAGCTAGTTTTCTTCCCACTCCATTTGTATGCTTAACTCTATTGCATTGTTGTGATTGAGCAATGGGAGGAATTAGTGCTCATAGCAAGCTAATTCTCCTCCCATTCCTTAGGTATGCCTAGAGCCACTGCTACTACTTGCATTGTTATCACTGTTAGTTTCACCATCTTCCCTGCCTTAGGCTAATTGCCTTTGTGTCACTTTCACTTTGTTCCATTTTGTTCACTGTTTTGTTACT
>NC_039365.1:86293706-86394515 GCF_003573695.1 Papaver somniferum | reverse complement strand
AAAAAAAAAAAAAAACCAAAATTTTTACTTTTCTCCCATCCAAAAACCAAATTTTACTTGCTCCCATTTTAAACCAAAATTTTTTCTTCTTTCTCCCATCTTAAATCAAATTAGGGTTTACACCCATTTTCCCCAAAAATCTCCAATCGACAGTACAATTAGGGTTTTCTCAAATTCCCAAAATTACTCACTGATTTCGTTGTCCCCTCTGCGATTAAGCTCATACCCATGCTTTATCTTCTTCTTCTGCTCCTGTCTCTTCAAGTTTTGTCCCCTCTTTTGATTGTGTAACCCTAGCTTCTCACTGTTCTAGCTTGTAGCACCTAGTTTGATGCTAAAAACGAGACAAGGGAGAAACTTGGGATGGGGTGGTGATGTACGGTGTGGTGTGGTGTCTGTTGCGACAAGGAAGAGAGGCAGGAGCTCGAGTTGCAGAGCTCTGCAACTGTCGGGTGAAGGAGAAGGAAAAGAAAGAGAAGGGAAGAAATGGAATGGGTAGTTCTCGATGGGTTTTTTAGGGTATGGGATGTTCTGGTGTGAGTCGGGTTCATCAAGAGATGATGTTTCACGAGCTGGGCCATCGGATCATTAAGTTCAGATGGAATCGAACGGCTTTAAGGAAGGGGATGGAAGCGACCGTAGGATTTTTTTGGTACAACTAAATAGACGGATCCAGATGCGGTTAGGTGTTGTAGTGTAAGGCGGAGATATCAAACTTTGATGAACAGCAAGGGAGCAACCGTTGGATTCAACTACCATCTAATCTGAAGGCTTGGAATTTCAGCGCTGTGGTGCTTGGCAGAGACTTCAGATTTTGATGATCTATGAAGGAGCGACCATCGGATGCTTCTGAGAACTGATCTGATGGCTGAGAACGGAGGCGTTTTTGTGTGTAGAAAATGAGGTTGTGCGCACCATTCTTCGCGGCTTCCTTGCGTGATTTCTCCCGGCTTTTCACTACTTTTCTGCTCTTTTCCGCTCCGCAAGTCATCCAGACTTTATTTATTACCTAAAAATGCAAAATTAAGTAAGAAAAATATTTATTCTTGAAAACAATGAAAATACAGAATATGGGATAAAATGTAGAATTAATGATCAAAAGATGAGTTAAATGCCAACAAAAAGGGACAAATATATACAATATTTGGCACTCATCAAATACCCCCAAACCTGAATTTTACTTGTCCTCAAGTAAAACAAAACTAAGGAAATCCTAACTATACCACTGTCGCTGGTCTCTCGAATGCATTTAGCGTATGCACTAAGCCTTTTAAACCACTAAGTGTCCCTAGTGGACGAGTTGAAGTCTCGTGAAGGTTTACCAGAGGTGTACCTACAAAACCTAGGTCAAAATATAAGCTCAGATTCCATCAAATGTGACATGTGCAAGTCAGTTAAGCTCACAGCAAAATGGAGATGTCAATCTAGCTATCGAAGGCACAATCCTAGCACTGATAACAAAAAAAAGACATGTGATAAGAGTGTAAAGTGTATCTACACATGTGTAAAGAAAGATCGGATGTTATGACTACTAATCACCAAGAGATAGTTTCTCAGGCTAAGAACCAAGGTCGAAATCTAGCTAGCTGTCCGGACTTTACGATAATTGTGAATGAGTTGGAGGTATTTCACAATTACTCGCGTTGTACATCAATGGCATACACCCTCCTTGCTTATTACAATGAAACAACAAAATGACTATTTACATGACTCTTATTTACATTGACTACTCTCTTTTTATTTTTGGAACAAGAGATGATGAAATTGATAAATACTTGATTTTTTTTGTATTTTTCTGATATATTTTTTTTTTCTTCTGAATAAATACATCGTTTTTTTTTTTTTTTGATTGATAAGGAAACACTTTTGATACATATACAAAAGGAAACAAAATATTACATGACACTTTGCAAGAGGTAGCCCTTTTTGATGCACCCAGTTAAATTCGATGGTTGTCTTTCTTAATGTAACCTCCACCTTCTATCCCAACCAACCAAAGAACAAGCTAGTCAAGTTTCGTTCAGTATTCTAAAGTGATTGGCAATCGTAACTTCCTATCAAACACCTTGAAGATCGAGGCCATACATGTATTGGTAGATCGTGCGCGTGCAAATTTCTTATCACTATGTGAATTGTGCTAGAATCAGGGTGCCTAAATATCTAGACTAAGACTCCTAATAATTACATATTTGCACAAGAGTCAACATTTCAAGGTAAATGAGCTCCATTTTTTTTATGATTTTTCATTTTTTAATTTTTTTTTGGAATTTTTCAATTTTTTCAAAAGAAGGAGTTCGTTTTCAATTATAGCATATTATCGTGGTATCTACTCTATACCCCCAAACCTAAACTAAACATTGTCCTCAATGTTTCAAAATATGGAAAGAATTAAAATGCAACATATGGAAAGGGACATGCTGAGTAGAGTAAAAGGAGAGAGAATACCCGATTTCGGCGAAAGCAGAATTAAAACTCCGTTATTCAAGGCAAAAAAAATCCAACATATTTCAGCCGAGATCATATTGGATTAGCAAAATATATACAAAAGGAACAAAAGGGTTTTTAAAATTTATCTACTGGATTATCTACAAAAAATTCACCATACACCAAAAGTCTAAAGAGTTGAGGATCAACCCAAAAGAAAAAGTGTAGAGACAAAGGAAGTTTCAAAACACTAAAATTGGACTTAAATGGGAGGGAGAGTGAAAAACCGAATGAATCACCCTTAAACCTAAATTGTTCAACAGGTTTACTTTTAAGCACAAAATCTTTTAATTTTAAGGGTTCAGGATTCAAAAGGTCTAACTCATAATGGACTGTTTTCGGGATGGGCAAACATGCAATTTCCAACTGTGGCTCTTTAAAAGTGTTATATTTTGAAGCAAAATAGTCCAAGAGGACTTGGGAGGCACACAGTTCCAATCCTAGATTAGGAATTTTCAGAAAAATCGGTTTGACAATATTGGCACAAACCAAATCTAGGTTGGGTGGAAGGCCATCAGATTGTGACTTAGGTAGAAGAATAGGCATATCATTATCAATCAAATCAAAATCTCCTAACTCATCTACACATGTCACATCATGCTCACAATCATCAATCAAATTGGCAAGATTACAATCAGAATTATCAACATCATCAACAGATTGATTTTCATGCATCGGCAAATCAGGGGAAACATCACATGGAATACTAGAAGAAATATCATGCATTAAGGTCGGGGCAGAGAAGCCTAATGTATTTGAACCCAAAGGTTCCATAACATTTTCAGTATAGACATGTTCTTCTAACATAACATCATAATCATCATCATCATCATGATAGGAATTTTGCAATCTAGGATAATTTTCAATCCTAAGGTCGGAGCTATTACAAGAATAAAACTCTAATTCATGGGGGTGACTCATATCATGTGGTGTTGTTCCTGTTTCCCTAACGGATTCCCATTGATGGGTTTTCTCTGCAATCTCGGCTAAAAAATTCCATGCATCATCCACAAATTTATCAATAAACTCACCATTACACATAGACTCAACCATGGTTCGAGATTTAAAGTCTAGTCCCTCATAGAGGATGACGACAAGTCTCCACTTCTCAATTCCATGGTGCGGACATTCACTCAACAAATCATTAAAACGTTCAAAATAGTGAAAAACAGTTTCCTCATCCAATTGGACAAAACAATTGATACTTTGACGAATAGCGATGATCCTATGGTGTGGAAAGAATTTTTGAAAAATAGATCTGTGAGTTGTTCCCAAGTGGTGATTGATTGTGGTCTCAAACCGTAAAACCATGTTTTGGCCCTTTCCTTTAAAGAAAATGTAAACAAACGCAATTTCAGAGAGTCTTCGGACATATGATCAGGTTGCATAGTCCGACAAATTTGTTCAAACTCCCTCACATGAGTATAGGGGTTCTCAGAATCGAACCCTCGAAATATAGGAAGTATTTGTATCATGTTTGCATTTATTTTAAAAGGGTTATTGGTTTGAGGTAAGACAATACATGATAATGGAATTTGTATTGATGGATACATGTATTCATGGAGAGCACGAGGTTGGCCCATTTTGAAATGACACAAAGCCCACTATTTGGTTTTAATGGGTTTTAAAAAAATTTGGTTTTTGATGGGTTTGGATTTTTGGGAAAAATTTGGTTTTGGTGGGATATAAAAGAAATTTGGTTTAAAATTGGGAGCAAAAGAATTTTTTTTTTTTTTTTTTGAACCAAAACTGAAATTTAACTGAGCTTGCAAATTTAACATTTAACAGAACTTGAAAGTTCTGGATGCAGGCTAATCCAAACATAGTTTTTACAACAATCCCACAATACATATTTATACCCACAGACAATTATGGTTCTACCCAATTTTCCCAAAATAACAGTAGGCTAGGGTTGGTGATTACTCACCTAATTTGATGTAGCAACATCAAATTGAACTCGACCCATGCTTTGTAATTGCTCCTACTCCATTCCCATGCTCTAATTGCAACTCTAGGTTACCTAATTTATCAATTTTTTCACGCCTAGGGTTTCAGGCAGAGAAGCGTGAAAAAATGAGAAAATAGGGAACTAGAGGGCTAGGGGGGAGATGGGTTTTGGTTGTTGGGTGATAGGGTGATGATGGTGGAGGTGTGGTGGTGGCAGTGAAGGTGAAGAAGGTGGTGGTACGGTTGCAGGGGAAGGTGATGGTGGTTCTCTGCTGTGGAGAAGTGAGGGAGGAGAGGTCGACTGTTTTGGGAAGGAGGGTATTAGGTATTTGGGTGTTAGGCGGGCGTATCGAGTTTGATGTTCTGCGATGCTGAGTCACTGGATGCGAAGCTGGTAGGTGAATCGGACGGTGATGCGGAGGCAAGCGAGGAGCGACCGTCGGATGAATGGATACAACGAAACGAACGGTACTTGATGGAGTTAGGTACTGTAGTGTAAGGCGAGGATATCAAACTTCGATGAACAGCAAGGGAGCAACCGTTGGATTCAACTACCATCTAATCTGAAGGCTTGGAATTTCAGCGCTGTGGTGCTCGGCAGAGACTTCAGATTTTGATGCTCTATGAAGGAGCGACCGTCGGATGCTTCTGAGAACTGATCTGATGGCTGAGAACGGAGGCGTTTTTGTGTGTAGAAAATGAGGTTGTGCGCACCATTCTTCGCGGCTTCCTTGCGTGATTTCTCCCGGATTTTCACTACTTTTCTGCTCTTTTTGCTCCGCAAGTCATCCAGACTTTATTTATTACCTAAAAATGCAAAATTAATTAATAAAAATATTTATTCTTGAAAACAATGAAAATACATAATATGGGATAAAATGTAGAATTAATGCATAAAAGATGAGTTAAATGCCAACAAAAAGGGATAAATATATACAATATTTGGCACTCATCAAATACCCCCAAACCTGAATTTTACTTGTCCTCAAGTAAAACAAAACTAAGGAAATCCTAACTATACCACTGTCGCTGGTCTCTCGAATGCATTTAGCGTATGCACTAAGCCTTTTAAACCACTAAGTGTCCCTAGTGGACGAGTTGAAGTCTCGTGAAGGTTTGCTTAGAACGTACCTACAAAGTTCTAGGTCAAAATATAAGCTCAGATTCCATCAAATGTGACATGTGCAAAACAGTTTAAGCTCACAACAAAATGGAGATGTCAATCTAGCTATCGAAGGCACAATCCTAGCACTGATAACAAAAAAAAGACATGTGATAAGAGTGTAAAGTGTATCTACACATGTGTAAGTTATGACTACTAATCACCAAGAGATAGTTTCTCAGGCTAAGAACTGAGGTCGAAATCTAGCTAGCTGTCCGGACTTTACGAGAATTGTGAATGAGTTGGAGGTATTTCACAATTACTCGCGTTGTACATCAATGGCATACACCCTCCTTGCTTATTACAATGAAACAACAAAATGACTCTTTACATGACTCTTATTTACATTGACTATTCTCTTTTTATTTTTGGAACAAGAGATGATGGAATTGATAAATACTTGATTTTTTTGGAAACACTTTTGATAACAAAAGGAAACAAAAGATTACATGACACTTTGCAAGAGGTAGCCCTTTTTGATGCACCCAGTTAAATTCGATGGTTGTCTTTCTTAATGTAACCTCCACCTTCTATCCCAACCAACCAAAGAACAAGCTAGTCAAGTTTCGTTCAGTATTCTAAAGTGACTGGCAATCGTAACTTCCTACCAAACACCTTGAAGATCGAGGCCATACATGTATTGGTAGATCGTGCGCGTGCAAATTTCTTATCACTATGTGAATTGTGCTAGAATCAGGGTGCCTAAATATCTAGACTAAGACTCCTAATAAAAATACATATTTGCACAAGAGTCAACATTTCAAGGTAAATGAGCTCCATTTTTATGATTTTTCATTTTTTTTTAATTTTTTTTTTTTTTGATTTTTTAATTTTTTTGGAATTTTTTAATTTTTTCAAAAAGAAGGAGTTCGTTTTCAATTATGGCAAATTATCGTGGTATCTACTCTATACCCCCAAACCTAAACTAAACATTGTCCTCAATGTTTCAAAATATGGAAAGAATTAAAATGCAACATATGGAAAGGGACATGCTGAGTAGAGTAAAAGGAGAGAGAATACCCGATTTCGGCGAAAGCAGAATTAAAACTCCGTTATTCAAGGCAAAAAAAATCCAACATATTTCAGCCGAGATCATATTGGATTAGCAAAATATATACAAAAGGAACAAAAGTTTTTAAAATTTATCTACTTGATTATATACAAAAAATTCACCATACACCAAAAGTCTAAAGAGTTGAGGATCAACCCAAAAGAAAAAGCGTAGGGACATAGAAAGTTTCAAAACACTAAAATTGGACTTAAATGGGAGTGAGAGTGAAAAACCGAATGAATCACCCCTAAACCTAAATTGTTCAACAGGTTTACTTTTAAGCACAAAATCTAACAATTTTAGGGGTTCAGGATTTAAAAGGTCTAACTCATAATGGACTGTTTTCGGGATGGGCAAAGGAATGCATTCCAACTGTGGCTCTTTAAAAGTGTTATATTTTGAAGCAAAATAGTCCAAGAGGACTTGGGAAGCACACAATTCCAATCCTAGATTAGGAATTTTCAGAAAAATCGGTTTTACAATATTGGTACAAACCAAATCTAGGTTGGGTGGACGGCCATCAGATTGTGACTTAGGTAGAAGAATAGGCATATCATTATCAATCAAATCAAAATCTCCTAACTCATCTACACATGTCACATCATGCTCACAATCATCAATCAGTTTAGCAAGTTCACACTCAGAATCATCAACATCATCAACAAATTGATTTTCATGTATCGGCACATCAGGGGAAACATCACATGGAATACTAGAAGAAATATCATGCATTAAGGTCGGGGCAGAGAATCCTAATGTATTTGAACCCAAAGGTTCCATATCATTTTCAGTATAGACATGTTCTTCTAACATAACATCATAATCATCATCATCATCATCATCATCATGATAGGGATTTTGCAATCTAGGATAATTTTCAATCCTAAGGTCGGAGCTATTACAAGAATAAAACTCTAATTCATGGGGGTGACTCATATCATGTGGTGTTGTTCCTGTTTCCCTAACGGATTCCCATTGATGGGTTTTCTCTGCAATCTCGGCTAAAAAATTCCATGCATCATCCACAGATTTATCAATAAACTCACCATTACACATAGACTCAACCATGGTTCGAGATTTAAAGTCTAGTCCCTCATAGAGGATGACGACAAGTCTCCACTTCTCAATTCCATGGTGCGGACATTCACTCAACAAATCATTAAAACGTTCAAAATAGTGAAAAACAGTTTCCTCATCCAATTGGACAAAACAATTGATACTTTGACGAATAGCGATGGTCCTATGATGTGGAAAAAATCTTTGGAAAAATTGATTAGTGAGTTGTTCCCAAGTGGTGATTGATTGTGGTCTCAAACCGTAAAACCATGTTTTGGCCCTTTCTTTTAAAGAAAATGTAAACAAACGCAATTTCAGAGAGTCTTCGGACATATGATCAGGTTGCATAGTCCGACAAATTTGTTCAAACTCTCTACATGAGTATAGGGGTTCTCAGAATCGAACCCTCGAAATATAGGAAGTATTTGTATCATGTTTGCATTTATTTTAAAAGGGTTATTGGTTTGAGGTAATACAATACATGATAATGGAATTTGTATTGATGGATACATGTATTCATGGAGAGCACGAGGTTGGCCCATTTTGAAAAGACACAAAGCCCACTATTTGGTTTTAAAGGGTTTTCAAAAATTTGGTTTTTTATGGGAAAATTTTGGTTTTGGTGGGAGACATTTGAAAATTTGGTTTTAAAATGGGAGTAAAATAAAAATTTTGGTTTAAGATGGGAGAAAGAAGAAAAAATTTTGGTTTAAAATGGGAGCAAGTAAAATTTGGTTTTTGGATGGGAGAAAAGTAAAAATTTTGGTTTTTTTTTTTTTTTTTTTTTAAAAAAAAGAAAATAAAATTTGGTTTTTGAATGGGAGCAAGCCCACTGTTTGTTTTGTGTTTGCTTTGGCTCCGCTTGGTTGAAAACTTTTGGTGGAACTGAGTCCAAAATCTCGGCCTAGAATTTGGGTACTCGGCCCACTAACGAGTTCAACTAGCGTGATCGGTTACAAGCTCAGCTGGGTTTAAAAACCCAGAATACAAAATACAAGTCCAAATTAAACAAGCTCACAAAAAGAAATACAACCCCACAAATTAAACAACAAGCCCAAAAATAAATTATTACAAACCCAACAGAAAATAAGAGAAGCCCAAAAATTGGCTTTAATATTACATGCCCACAATTAAAAAATTGGAAGCCCACAATTCGGGTTCTCTTAAATGGGTTACCTTTTAAGCACAGCCCAGCTGCTCTGATATTGTTGCAAAAACCCAGTTGGGCTTTGGTTCTTTTCCTTGGTGGCGTCCCAGCAGAGGAAAAACAGGTTCAGAACAGCAGGTCCAACAGCAAATGAAGTGAAGCAGATGCAGATGCAAATGCTATGCAGTGAAATGCAAAAATAGCTAAGAAAAAACACAGAAAAACACAGCACCAATCCCCGGCAACGGCGCCAAAAACTTGGTAGGCCTCAAAAAGGGTATAGAAATTATCCCCGGCCAAAAACTTGGTGGGCCCGGAGATATGTATAAAATTATGCGCAATAAAAACGGGGGCCTACAGTAATACCGCAAGTGCACGGTCGTCAGTTGTAGCTCGTGCAAGTACGGGTCGATCCACAGAGATCGGGTGTGTTTTGGAGTTTCTAGCTATTTTGGGTTCTAGTTGCTATTGGGCTATGAAGCCTTTTGGCTTAGATTGGGCTTTGAGTACTAATGGGTTTGAATGCCCTTTGAATGAATTGGGCTCTGTAATGTGAACTGATGCTTTGGGCTCAGAGTTTTTGAACTAACAGTTATAATGGACTGGGCTTGACCTTTTGTCCTAGCAGTGAACTAGGCTTTGCCTTGAACTTAGGCTTGGGCTCAGTGTAGTGAACTGAGAATTGGAGAGGAAGCAGCAGCAGCAGGGTAGCAGACAGCTGCAAGGGAAGTGGAGTGGCAGCAACAGCTGCAGAAACTCAGATGCAGGAGAAGGGAGGAAAAGGCAGCTTCAGCACAAGGCAATGCAAGTAGTAGCAGCAAGAACAGCAAGGCAGAGGCAAGTGCACAGCAAGGCCAAGGAAACAACAGCAGCAACAGAGTTGCAGCAAGCCAAGGGAAGTAACAAGAAAAGAAGTAGCAGCAGCACAAGGCAGTGAAGAAAACAGTGTAAACAAGGTAATGAGTAACAAAACAGTGAACAAAATGGAACAAAGTGAAAGTGACACAAAGGCAATTAGCCTAAGGCAGGGAAGATGGTGAAACTAACAGTGATAACAATGCAAGTAGTAGCAGTGGCTCTAGGCATACCTAAGGAATGGGAGGAGAATTAGCTTGCTATGAGCACTAATTCCTCCCATTGCTCAATCACAACAATGCAATAGAGTTAAGCATACAAATGGAGTGGGAAGAAAACTAGCTTGCTCACAAACCTCTTTGTTTCGCCTTTGCCAAGAGATATCACGGGGAAACGGATACTTTGCATCTTCCGTTTGGCGAAATGACGATAACTCCAGATGATGCGAAGTTCATTACCGGTCTAAGCATAGATGGTAAAGCCGTGAAACATAAAGAGTACGTGCAAGAGCTTGACTGGGAAAAGATTTACGCGTTCACCAAGGAAGTGTTCCAATGGGATGAGGACATGACCAAGAAACAGATGCTAGTAGGCAAGGCAAAGCAAAGCAAAGCAAAGCAGCGAATATTCCATCTCTCGAAGTTGAGGGCACTCTTCAGTGGAAAAAAAAACTTCGTGCTGAGGGAAAAGAGGTGACCAAGAAACGTATCTTCTCCATGGCCAATGTGTATGTCCTCTACGTCCCGGGATCTGTTATCTTTCCCGACGTTTCCGGTGCCCGTGTGAACGCAAACTTTATTCAGCTGTTACAACCATTTAACAAGATCCAAAAATACTCTTGGGGAACTGCCATCCTTGCATACTCGTTGAACGAGTTGGGAAAGGCTTCCAGGGATGACAGGAACCAAATCGGAGGTAATATGGCTTTTCTGCAGGTGTGGATATATTTGCACTTCCCAATATTTGTTGCAAGGGCTTTTGAGAACAAGGAATGGGATGACAACTTTTATGGAGACAAGTACATCTACAAGAGTAAGGAAAAGGACCAAGATGCGGTTTATTTGAAGTTGCGACGCCAGTTGGACAACTTGACGACGAAATATGTTGCCTTTCACCCTTACAAGGGGGGTTCGGCCAAAGGAAAAGGAAAGAAGGTTGGGTTCAAAGAGCAAACTGATTATTTTGGGCCGTTGTTCCACCCAAAAGGATATGTAATGTATAACCCGATAAGAGTCGTAAGACAATGAAAATACATACAGAAAATACCAAAGGAGTACAATAAGTTTAAAATCGATGAGAAGAAAACCAAGTCATATGATAATGATATTGATATTGTTCACGACCCTTTACCATCATGTACATATTGGAATGGCATAAGGTTCAATGGATATGCTATGGATGGTCGGTTGAAAACAGATGATGAGGCAATTCCTGGTTACATTCCGTGGTACCTCAATATTTTGCATAATCGAGTGATACGAGTAGATGAGAGGCCCCAGATAGAGGACAGAAATACAGCTCTCGAATTCCTGGTGCGTATTATTTCTCAATTACGGTTTTTTCAATTGTTTTAGCATTATTTGTTTAATGTTTGTTGTTTAAAATGGAAACATAGAAGACGAATCGGGCACTTGATATCCCAAGCACAGCTAGAAATCAGGCAAGGGAAAAATGTTAAGGCCAATGAAAAGCTAATTGATGAATTGAACAGTCTCGAAGATATAGAAGCGGGTGCAAAATTTGGGGAAGAGGTGGAGGAGGAGGAGCCAGAGGAAGAGAGGAAGAGAGCCTCCCCAAAAAAGTATTTTGAAGGTGCATCGAGCAGCACCCCAACTGCTAAACGAGGACGAGGTGGTCATGGTCGTGGAAGTGATCGTGGACGTGGTCGTGGAAGGGATGTTGATGAATGAATGGTTTCAAACTTACGTCTTTAACTATGAATAATTATGGTGTCAAAACTTATGTCTTAAACTTATTGTCGAATTATGTTGGTTATATTCCTAGTTTATGAATGACTGAATCTGGTTTGTTTTGAAAATTATTTGTGTTTGTCCAAGACGCGACAAAATAACCAACTACAATGTTTGTGTGCAAAAAATGCATGATTCTGTAAGTTTTTCTGCCATAATCGTTTACATGTACCTGTATAAAATCCGATTCTGATAAAACAAAAAAAATCCAGAGTTTCAAAATCGGTTTATGTGGGGATCCCATGTAATCCGATTCCTGTGATGAAAAGTGACAATGTTTCTGTATCTTTTTTCGCCAAGAATCGGATTACAAGTGACACATTAAAACCCGATTATTGAGAGGCAGATTTTGACAACTTTTATAATCGGTCTATGTTGGCATCACTTGTAATCCGGTTCTTGCAAGGAAAAGTGGCAGTTCTTCTGTAACTTTTTTCGCCAAGAATCGGATTACATGTGCAATATTAAAATCTGATTATTGAGAGGCACAATTTTTATGATTTTGCAAGGACACAATCGGACTATGTGGACATACCTAAACTCCAATTGTTCGAATTGAATTTGAAAAAAAAATAGCCGTTGAGTCTTTATCTATATAAAGACAACCTCTTTGAGCCACTCCCACATCACACACTTAGCCAAGAAAATGGAGTGGGAACTGCATGAAGATTTGTGTCTTGTTAAATCGTTTTATAATACGTTTCATGAACGTCCGAATGAAATCTATTCAATGTTTTGGAAGAGAGTTAAAGAATTCTTTTACGGGCATACCGGGAATCCCAATAACTGCAAATGGAGAGACTTGGCATTCCGATTCAACTACATAAAAAGTGCAATGCGAGAGTATGTTAAAGTTATAAATATGGTGTACTAACATCATCCACAAGCTCCTCTTAGAGAAAAAGTGAGTAATCCGATAATATTTATACTTATGTCATCGTTAAAAGTTCGCATACTAACATTTAAGAATTCACTGAATTTCAGCTGGAATGTTTCAATGGGCTATGGAGAATTCGTAATGGGGAAACTAAGTTCATTCACCACAGAGAATATACAACGTTGTATCGACGTGCTCGGAGGTTCATTGACGAACATTTGATGTGTCAAATTCTAGAATACTCATACTGAATCATATATATGTAATGCGCTAACTTCCTAAACTATGTAATGAATATTTTGTTTCTAAAGTAAGGCATAATCTGATTATGTGGGCATATAAAAATACTGATTCCTACAATCGGTTTATATGTGTATTGAAAAAACCCGATTTTGGGTTTACTTTATCCTTTAAAAAACTCAAACCAGAATCGGTTTACAAATGCACTAACATCAACTGATTCTGGATCGAGTTTTGAAAAAAAATATCAAGTTTTTGATGATGAATTAATGGTAGTTGATTTCAGGATTAACTTGATTAAACATCATTTAATCCCCAAATTAGCACTAATCAACCAGGGGTAGTTTTGCCATTTAGTAAAATAATTGGATAATGGGTGATCCATTTTACTTCAAATTATTCTTTTTTGTCTTGTAGTGGCAGGGCCAAATTAATTGCAGTAGGCCCCAATTTAGCCAGGTTAAAAATTACCGTGTTTAATTGGGGATAATACCCAATTTAACCGGCACCTGAAAAAGACAAAATAAGTCCCCAAACTTATCCATTTTTTTTATGAATGGCTAAATAGCCCCTGCATATTTAGTTTTAATTATGATTAATTAATAATTAATTTGATTATATTATGTTAGATTATTAATATATATATTTTGGGATTGGAGCAAAGCTTGTTGCTCGCCTCCTTTCCAATTTCCTACAAATTTCTCATACTTCTTTGTAATTTTTCTTTAATTTTAATTAATTTGGAAATAAAAATTTAAATTTTTGGGATTAAAATTAAGTTTTTTTTTGCTTTTCTTTTCTTTGTTATTTGAGTAGAGAAGAAGAAGAGGAGGTATTAGAAGAAATATGAGGTTTTGTACAAATGAATGATTCTAGTGGTGAAATTGATGTTGGAGAAACTTCAAATAACAAAGATGATTGTGTTGATGGTAATCCACATTTAGATTCAGAATTAGATTGGATACATGATCATGAAATGTTAATAGAGGGAGGTCAAAATGAGGATGCTAATGAAGATCCCATATATCAAAATGAAGAAACCAATGCTCAACTAAAGAACCCGAAGATCAAAATACTCAGGTGAACTACTTATACCCTTCGATTTGTCTATTTGTTTCTCTAAGTGGTCAAATCGTAGACAATGCGACAACACAGTGTAAGGGTCGCCATTGTCGTGAGGTCAATACCATGACGATTCCATTGAGTCGTCATTGTATTGAGATCAATAAATGACGACTCTAACCTGAAACTTTCCCTGGTTATGAAAAATCGTCGTCGTACAACATATTACCATGACGACTCTTATATGGAGTCGTAATTGCTAATGTATATACCACAACGACCCTATAACCATAAAAAATTTGTTGGAATATAACTAATAGAGTCGTCATTGTGCCATTCTTATAGGATGACGACTCTGACCTACCATTACAAATTTTAGATAAAATTTGTCATGGTCGATATTTATATACAGTAACGACTCTTGCTCTGGATTGTTTTAATTTTTGATTTCATAAAATCATTTCATTGAATCGTAAATGACATATATCTTTCATAGCATTACACTGAAGGAAACGAAATACAATAGATAATAATTTTGCACTTAAAACTTAATCATATAGGTTGTAATCATAGGTATTATCTTCCAAGAGACGATAGCAATCATCATGCCCAAACCTTTTCCCACGCTTGGCGTCATATCTGAAATGAGCCATCTCCCACTAACAACAAAAATCAATTTTAAATTAGTTAGTATTGTTCAAAACTTGGGATTACAAATGTCTATTTGCTTAAGTGCTTACTCTTATAGCACCCAAAGTAGTGGGATTGGCTTCTTTGCGGGATTTCGTTTCTTGTTTGAAAGCTTCACATTCTTCGAATATCTCCTTGAACCGATCCTTAACGAGTTTCAAAGTCCTTGAGTTAAAATTTTCGTCTAACGCCACAAAAACTATGAATATATGGTTCCACCAAGCATCGGATGTTTGATCAATGTGTTTTCCTAGATCTTCGAAGTGTTGTTTGAGTGTCACCCACACTCTCACAATGGCGCAATTTTCTTTGTAAGTGTAGGGAGTGGCCATGGTTTTTCTTTTTTTAATGAGAAATAAATGAGAATGAATGTAAAAGTTAAAAATTGTGGTTTGGGTGAGGAAGAGACGAGAGAAGGGTCTTTATTTATAGAGATTAATGACCCAACAACTAGGTTTTTGAAGAAAAAAAATCGTTGGTCGACTCAACCACATTGGTTGAATATAAATTTTGCGATAAATGCTTAAAGAGTCGTTATCATCCATACTAATACAGTGACGACCCTTTCATAAATCGAAGTCGTCATCTTTATATGTTCATACGTTGACTACTCTCGTATCAAAGGCTCTGTCAAAGCAAAGACCCTTGAAGAAGATTGTATATAGAATTTCTCTCTTTTTCTTCTACAATCAACATGTATAGACCAAAGGTCAGTGTACCTGATTGTGTATAAGAATTCTTGGACGATCTCAAAATTCAATATCCAAGATCCATTTATTCGTATCCGTACTAAGAGGATCCGAATTCTAACAAGTATGAAACTTGCAATCGATCTTTCAATGTATGATTTTAACAAGAACAAGACTTATTTTTTATCTCAAATAATAAAAACTTAATTATCTAGATTAATTCACGTACTACTTATATTATTCCTATTATAAAGATAAATAAATAATATAATGCAAAAAAGGAAAAACACAAGACACTAGAAATTTTGTTAACGAGGAACATTGCACCTGCAGAAAAACCTCGGGACCTTGTCCTTTGAACCATATTGTTTAGCCTAATATCAGACTTCCGACTAGAATGTAGTTGAAACCGAATTAACCCTCCAATAAATTCAGTTTCAGTTGTGTTCCTTACGTCCCTTGAACTTCTCAAGATTCTATGCACTTGATTCCCTTAGTTGGCGTCCTTTACACCTAAGAGTTTCTTCAGCCTCAGTGAAGACTTTTGATACCAATCTGCCCCTAACAGACAAATCTATTTGATTTCCCTTTTGATATGTTTCAATCTTGGTTTGGAAATCTTTTTACAGTAGAAAAATTCCATCAAACCTCACAAATTCGTATTAATTACACTCAATTAGCTGAGAGACATGGATTACTAACCACCTCTCAATAAAAATCCTAACAGATCAAAGAAGATTTTAGACATCTATCTTGAGGAGTCACAAAATCCGAGATGGAGAAAACTTTGTTCTATCTCGTTACTGATCCAAGATTACGAAAACCTCAAAGATCAATAAGTGAAAAACTATTGATCCGGATTTAAAAACTATCAAGTAAAAGATAGTCTGACGGGGCTTCACCAATCCCTAAGTGAAGTCTTCAAAGTCGTAACCTAAAATACAGTTCTATGAGGAACCTAGGTTAAAGAGGATGACTTTAGCTTAGCAACTAAGACACAAGAATTCCATGTATTAAGAAATCTTGTTGCAAGAGTCTCTCTATTTACAAATTCTCAACACTCCGGGTAGCTTTGATTTCAAGATAGGATCTCTTGGAATTCAAGCAAACACTTTCTCAATTTAGATAAAATTATTATTTGGAATTTATGAAAGCATGTGAAATGTCTGCCTTGAAATTACACAGAAGAATATGCATTATGGCCTAGGGTTCTAGAATCGTGCACAATTATAGTCCATAACGACTAAGTAGCCTTTGAACTTACAAGCATTAACGGTACTCAATAACACTCTGGACACGAATGATGCACAAGTACAAAGTGATTTTGTGAATAAAATTATCTTAGAAGTGTCTACGAGAGTTATAACAAAGGCGAACATAGTCATATAACATAGTTTATGTACTTCTGCTAATATCGAAACTGGACAAGTCTGCAAACTGGTTGGTAAACCACAGGTAGTTCATGAAGTTATATGCCACAAGGGTTTGCATACCTTGAAAGTTTGTGAAGTCAGATTCAAAGGGTTTGTAAACTTCTACAGTCTGCGAAATTTAAACCTACTTCGGTTATACAGACAAGTATATTTACGTTGCGCAAAGAAGTTCGATACCTCTCATGATTAAATTTGAAACATTCTAAATATTCACAGTTTCTTGGGAAAGATCCAAATCATCAAATTGTAGCAAAAATAGTTTGTGAACAATAAACTGTTCTAACTACGATTGCTAAGGATCTATCAACATCCATTGCTTGAAGAACATTTTGAGAGTTTAACCAAGACAAGCTTGAATTCGGAATTTCTTCTTTGCAGTATTAAATCTACTAAAATCACACGACATAGTCTCATAAGATAGAATGGTAAATTTCGTGGGTAAATAGGATATGTCAGTTTTTATATACCTCTTTGTTGGTGAAATCCTCGTTAATGTCTTTGTTTGTTCTTCAGTCTTCAATATTTGAAGGTTATTCGGTGATGTCTGATATTCAACTAGATTACTTTAATTCTAGTCCGAGACTTGACTTGAATAGACTAGAAATCAAAATATAGTTTTGTATATCTAACATTGACAACAAGCTTGAGATAACAAAACTTGTGAGTTCGGCGGAGCGATGCTTTAACAATTTCCTCATCTGTCAATTTTAGCGAAAAAACATATGGATTTAATAAAATAAACCTTTCAGTTCAATATCCATCATGCTTGATTTCTTGAATCTTTAATATCAGCTTGAATTCTTCGTACTTCCAGTTAATCTATGGCTAGCACCTTTGTTGTTGAAGATCCATAGTGAATAACAACTTAAGAGAATAATAATTTAGGGCATTTCTAGAATGACAAGTTAATCTACTCAATAGTCTTTACATTAGTGCGTATTATTTTACCTACCTCAAAGTCCAATTGTACGAAAAATTTGAAGCAATACTACGGTGATACCTTTTCCCTTTTGGTCTTTACTTGTCTCTTTTTCATAATAACTAAAACCTACGGCTTGTAATTCACCCTCCTTACATAATGCTCCGAGAAGCCATATGTTGTACTAGAATACAAATAAATAATTTTCCCACTTTTGTCAACAAAATTGGCAAAGGTGAAAGAAATGGATCTTAACAAACTACACAAAAGAGTTATCGAGACTTAAGCTAACATACCAACTTTTTAAGACGATTCCACTAAGTAAACTTAGCGTCTTCACCGAGGAGAGATAAAGGTACAACCATCTCCTATTAACAACTGAGTTTGCAAGGATAAAACAAGACCGTGTTAAATAATCAAATACTGGTTTAGAACAAAATAGACAGTTTGCCTGATGATTTGGCGTAATAAAAACGTTTGATCATCTTGTCATCCATTTTTATTTTATTTTATTTTTGTATTAAACTTTTCTAGTGATCAACATCAAAGCCCCACTTTGTTAACACGTTCATTCACATAAAGCATAAAATTCTACATTGACTTTTCTTGTTAACATGTATAGTCTTGTGTTTTTAGAGTTTGATACTTTAATATTTATCTATAATTATCATTCATTGAGGAATTAAAGATGTTTTTGTATAAACCAGTCGATCAATTTTGTTGATGGTGGATTTTCAACAAAGGTCAAAATCGTAAAATCATGATATCGCATGTTTCTGACCCAGCTTCAGGAACGCATGTGACGATTCATTTTTTACGATCCGTGAACTGTTTCACGGTCTCGGATCGAGTTCCTCTCAGAGCCATGATGAATATGATTCTCGAAAGGCCTCCCACTAGCTAAGCGTTCGATGTTGTGCATTTCATCATGACCTATATGTAGAATAACATGATTGGGCGGTCATCCTACATAATTGTTTTTTGAGAGGGCTTAACGCCTTCAGGACGTCGGCAATACTCGTTGTTCCCTGACTACATAGAGAGACCCACCTCTACATAGAAGAACGGTTGGGCGGTCCTCCTACATAATTGTTTGTTGAGAGGGATTAACGCCTTCGGGACATCGGCGACACTCGTTGTTCCCTGACTATGTAGAGAGACCGTGTATATATTCAGGCAACTCTCATACATAATTGTTTGTTGAGGGGGCTAAACACCTTCAGGGCGTTAACGATGCTGCACGTGGTTCCCTGACTATACACATTTCAGAACGAGTACGATGCTTCAACTATCTCATATCTCGATTCTACAATAGTTTAATTCTACCGTGACATTCACCACTGAATTCTTAGAAAATAATCTATTATATCTCATTACTCTGTTCCATGAATCCTCGGCTGACTCCATGGATTAGTAATAGATAACTAATTCATCTCATTACTCCGTTCCCTGAATTCCCGGCTGTATTCATGAATTAGTAATATATGCACCAATTCATGATTATTACTCAATTTCATGAATAATTATCCACTGAATTTCATGAATTAGTAATAATTACTCAACAATCGGGCATCTGGAATATCACCGAGTAAGCCCCAATAAAATGGTGCAAGTGTACTCAACAATGATGCACGAACGAGCACCCAAATGCACGAACGATCATTCGAAAATATGGACAAACGAGGAATCCTACACAAAATAGGAGAGAGAAAATAATAATAAAAAAAAGAAAACAGGAGAGAGAAAAGAGGCGCCTAGGGACCGGCCGGCCATGCCGCTGTGGCCGGTCCCCCACGCCTCTTCCTTTTATTTTTATTATTTTATTTATTTTCATGAAATCATGCAAACTCCTTCATTCAAGCAATTTTCCTTGTTTGAGCAAAACTCACGGTTTCTCCATATTTTCACGGTTTCATAAAAACAATAAAATATGGAAAGGTGTTGCGGGACCGGGCTACCTAGCCGGTCGGCTAGCCGTGGCTGGTCCTACACCTTGCAATCCCTTGTTTTCATAATTATTATTTCCTCATCTCATGAAACTCCTCCGTTTGAGCAAAAATCATGGTTTCTTCATATTTTCTCAAATATTGCTCAAACCATAAAAAAAAAAAGCCAAAAGGTCAAATGGTCACATGAAGACTAGGCTATTCACGAAAAATATTAAAATATTATTATTTTAATATTCTCAAGATATTGATCAAACGAGCAAAGTCCTACTTGCTCATTCGAGCAAAAATCAAGAATTTCAGTCAAAGATCGAACTCTTCTGAAAATCCAAAATATTGCTCAAACGCACATCAGAAAATACCGAAACTCTCAGGACTGAGACACGGACATTATGGTGACACGGGCATGCTTCCTTGACCGACCAAGGCCGGCCCTAAGGCTTGCAAGGAGCCGGTCCCACACATTCTTATAATTTTGACATATTGGGTCCAAACTCTTTCCAACCAACTTGGAATTTGCTCAATCGACCATCAGCTAGTCGCACACCATAAAGGGTCGGTTTTATATGCCCCCTTGGTCGGTCCCTCACTTCTCCATAATTAGGTTTCATCACCTAATGCTCAAACGAGCACCATTATAATAAATGGTCAACACCGGGATTTGATCATTATTTCACCGACCGGTCAACTGAGGACCCTGGTGCACGCTCACTTGAACACTTGGGCACCACATGGAAGTCCATCATCTCATGTGGTCGGTCCCTCCCTTATTCATGACCTATTTTCAGCAATTCATCAATTGACAAACAATTGATCAAAAATTAGGGTTTCGAACAAACGCTCCACAAATCATCATTCTGAGCAAGTTCAAACACTAATAAATTTATGTTGATCCAACATCTGGATTAATCATATAATATTTGATAGTTCACCAATATTTTAATTAATATTTTATTGGGTCACGTTACCAATAAATAATTCTTCGAATTGAGCAATACTTGCTCAGTTGCTCGAATATTGATCCAACTATCAATATTCAGTAATTTATCGATACTCGGTAATTCATCGAATTGAGAAATACTTTCTTAGTTGCTCGAATATTGATCCAACTATCAATACTCAGTAATTTATCGATATTCAGTAATTTGTCGAATCGAGCAATACTTGTTCAGTTGGTCGAATTTAGAATATTTTCTCAGACGAGCAATATCAACACAAGAACTGTACGTGTGTTCAATTCATGAATCACTTAGCATTCGTCATTCATGCTTAATTCAACAATATATAGACTCACTGTCTAATAAGTCAACGACTGACTAATCAAATACACGTCTGCTTTGCAGACTTCACATTCGTGAGACATCAATCACGTCACGTGGGGGATATCAATTAGGTTTTTGGTATGGCGGCCTACGGAACATGTGTTCATCCACGATGAGAAATGTCAGCAAGTCGTGCAAACGGTTGAAGGAGTTAGCAAAGTGGTGGGTGCATGATCAATTAAGTCTCCGCACGACATGGAACTGATTTTACCACGATCTCCCACTTTTCCACTCTTTCACTCCAGAAACCGTTACACTTACTGGGATCAATGTGTTCACTATTCTGACAATATAAATAAGTCTCTGAACCCACGATTGAACAGACAATCCATCGTCTAACCAAGAATCATCATATGAGCAACACTCTCTCAATCATTCGAACTTATTCATCATTAGCAGAAACCTACAACACATCCACAATCCTTTATCATCATTGATCCCACACAATTCTCAGCTTCCCTCCTACAAATCAACCCATGTCCCTCTTTGTGACCGAATTGACTATGGAACGTCCATTGACTTGGTTTAGGCCGGAGTCTTACAGATTGATCTCTCGAACTTAAAGCACCCTCGTGCAGTGCATCTGTTTGAGGTTAAGAAGTTTGCTCGGTTGAGGAGTCTCGACAACACGTCCGTCTCTTCAATTCCCTAAAAAACCAGCAAATCGTTTTTCCCCATCTACAGATTGGCGACCACAGTGGGAGGTTAACCTCTCAGTTGCAATCTCACATTTTCACAAAGATGGTTGGTCTTAGGTCTAATTCAACTACTCTGAATCCCAGTCAGAATCTTTCGAATGGAAATTCTCCTCCTTTCAACACTCCGTTTGATGACACAATCGACGCAGAAATCCCGACCTTGATCGAATTGGCACGGTACATGAGATTCATACAAGGAACATGAACCTGATGAAAGAGACGCTAAACAACATACTGAACTTCCTCGTCAGATTGACATCATATTTGAGTGGCGCCCCTGCTCAAGGAATTCCGACAATAACGGCTAATCCCTCAACTGATGATCATCCCCAAGCCAATAGTTTCACTACTTATGAGAAGCCGGTGGATCAGGAAGTCACACATTTAATTGAGAATCTATGTGAATTCCTACACTTCTCCAGAGATCAGCGTACAAACACATTTGCTGCACTCAACCAAATATCATCAGATACGCGAATAGTTTCATCATCTCTGATAGTTGAAGAAGTGTCCATGGTATCTGAACATTCGATCAACAACATCACCTTCACTGAGGAAGACCGAATGGAGGAAGAAGGACATAATCGAGCCCTGTTTGTAACTGCTTCTATCAAGGATTCTGAATTCAGGAGAGTTCTTATCGATACAGGCGCTTCTACAAATATCATCACTATGAAGACTCTCAAGGATGCCAAAGTTCCACAAATCAAGGTTGTTCATCATCCCATATTAATGACAGGTTTTGAAGGGATCCAAAGTCACACATACAAATATGTCTATGTGCATCTGAAAGTAGGACCGATTCAGTCCACTGTCAAGTTTCATGTGATCGAGAAAGACCCTGATTATCACATGATACTCGGACGACCATGGCTCCATGCCAATAAGGTTGTTCCTTCGATATACCATCAATGTATGAAAGCCTTGCTCAACAACAAGATTGTCCGCGTCGCATCTTTAGTGTCTCCTTACTCTCTGTTCTATGATGCTGAGTTCCTGGAACCACCAAAGAGCATCCCTGAACTTCCAAGCAAGATCTACGGTACTCCACTTCCATATTGGAAATCTATTGAAAAGTATGTTGACAAACAATCATCCTCAGGTGCTAAATCAGTCAAACCATCTGCCACACCGCTCAAGCGTCGGCAGGGTCAAGGTACGACTCATAAGAAATCCAACTTTATTACTAGTTATGATGCAGAAGGGAGAGTCATCTATCTTCGATGAAAATATTATCAATTAACATGGGAGATCGATGAAAAGTATCCCCGCCCTGAAGAATCATGTCAGAACGAGCAATTGCCTGATGAAGAAATTCAAGATGTACCACGACAGCTGCAAGATGGCACGGATTCCACCACTGATGATCTTAAGACTATCAACATTGGAACAGATGAGAACCCAATACCAATCTTAATCAGTTCTGCCCTATCATTAGAGGAACGAGAAGGATTAATTGGTCTGTTGAAAGAGTATCAAGATATCTTTGCTTGGACATATGAAGAGATGTTTGGTCTAGATGATAAATTAGTCACTCATCATCTGCACATTACTCTCGGCTCCAAACCTGTCAAGTAACCGCCCAGGCAGTTCAGACACGAGGTCGAGGAAGAAATCAAAGTCGAGATCCAGAAACTACTAACAACAGGATTCATCATACCCATTCAACACCCAACGTGGCTGGTGAACATCGTCTCAGTCAAGAAGAAAAGTGGTCAAATACGATGTTGTATGGACTTCAGGAACTTGAACAAATGTTGCCTGAAGGACGACTTTCCCTTGCCCAACATTGATATGCTCGTTGATGCAACCAGTGGTCACGACATGTTCTCATTCATGAATGGTTACAGCGGATACCACCAAATCAAGATGTACAAACATGATGCTAACAAGACCATGTTCCGAACTCCCATTGGAAAATTTCATCACACGGTGATGCCTTTCGGCCTGAAGAATGCAGGAGCCACTTATGAACGAGCCATGACTGCGATATTCCACGACATGATGCACAAGCAAGTGGAAGACTATGTCGATGATGTGGTGGTGAAATCGAAAACTCGATCATCCCACCTGGAAATTCTGAGACAAGTTTTTGAAAGATGCAGAAAATATAAGTTAGAGATGAATCCTATGAAGTGTGCCTTTGGTGTTTCTTCCGGAAAGTTTCTAGGAATCCTGGTCACTGCAGAAGGAATCAAGGTCGATCCAGACAAGACAAAAGCCATCACTACCATGCCTCCTCCACGCACTGTGAAATAGCTCCAGAGTTTTATGGTCAAGGTAAATTATATTCGGCATTTCATTCCTGGGTTGGCTCAACTTATTGCTTCGTTCACTCCCCTGCTGAAGAAAGGAGCGAGTTTTACATGGACGACCGTTCAACAAGAGGCATTCCAGAAAATACAGCAAATACTATTATCAGTTGCTGTCATAAAATCTCCGGTGCAAGGATGACCCCTGATACTTTACACAACTTCCAGTGACATCGCTATCGGAGCGCTTCCCGCTCAAGAAGACGAAGAAGGCATCGAACGTCCAATCTATTACTTCAGTCGTACGATGAGGGATGCTCAACTCCGATACCCAAAATCCGAAAGAGCATGTCTAACATTGGTTCACACGATCAAGAAGTTCAGGCATTATCTACTATCAAACATAGTTGTGCTGGTGGCCAAGGCTGATCCCATAAAATTCTTACTGTCGAAACCTGCACTGATTGGAAGACCGGCAAAATGGATACTTCAGATGTCATAATTTAACATAGCATGTGTCCCGCCAAGAGAAATCAAAGTACAAGCAGTTGTGGTCTTACTTGTTGCTTTCCCTGGAGAGGACATCACAATGCTGCATGAAGAAGTACTTGGTGAGTTTCCATAGATCTCAATCATCCAGGAAGAAACATGGATATTGTATTTTGATGAATCCGCCATTCCGAGCAATGATACTGGAGGAGCAGGCGTTGTGCTAGTGTCTCCTTCCGGTGAAGTCTTCTCACATTCCTTCAAGCTGGACTTCCATTGCACCAACAATTCGGCAGAATATGAAGCTTTCCTCCTAGGGTTGTCTTTGGCCAAGCAAGGGGGAGCAATGCACCAGGAGATAAGAGGAGACTCAAAGTTGTTGGTCAATCAAATGAATGGCGTGTACTCCCTCAAAGAAGTAACACTCGCTCCATTCAGGGCCGAAGTGCAAAAACTATTAGCTCATTTTTCTGATGCAACAATTATTCATACTGGCCGTACCAACAACAGACACGCTAACTATCTAGCGACTCTTGCGTCCAAACTGCAGTTTGAAGGGTCGGAGAAATCCATCACGGTGCAAAGACGTTATGTATCATCTAACCGGCTTACTCAAGTTGAAGATGCTCAAGCGAGCGACTGGCGGGAACCCATCATTCATGAATTGAGAAGTTCTCTTACAGAAGGAAAAATCAGCCTCAAGGAGTTGCATTTTTTTTTTCTGTTGCATGGAGCATTATATTACCTCAACCCTTATGGATCCTTGTCACGATGCCTTGGAGACGAGGAAGCAAGTGAACAACTCAAATGCATACATGAAGAAATATGCGGGCAAACCCTGGTGGTCACACTTTACAGAAGGCTTCAAAGGCTCGGGTACTATTGGCCCTCCATAGAGGCTCAGTCGATAATGTTACAAGGGTCCTGTCCCAATTGTCAGACACCACCTCATTATTTGGAGGTTCTAACAATCCACTACACTTGGGACTGGAGAGAACCTTACATAAAATATTTTTGTGACAATGATCTACCATCAGAAAAGAAAGGGGCGATAAAACTCACCCAGAGGGCCAAACGGTTTGTCTACCTAGAAGGAATTTTGTATCGCAAAATCTTTGGTGGGAACCTTCTGAGATTCTTAGCCGGGCATGAAATCCCACAATCTTGAAAGAGATGCACGAAGGTGAACACCAAGGAAAGAAGAAATTATTTCTCCAAATTCATGAGAAATATTATTGTCCGACCATGGAGGACGATGCGACTGCCTATGTTCGGAGATGTCATCAATGCCAAGTTCACTGTAACCTCATTCACACTCCTTGTCTTCCATTACATTCTGTGAGCAGTCCATGTCCCTTCTATAGCTGGGGACTGGACATCATCGGGAAAATCAATCCAGCATCTTCAAATCACAATGAATACATCATCACAACAACAGAGTACTTCACCAAATAGGTCGAAGATATTCCTCTTCGAAGCGCCACTGGAGTCACAATTGCATCTTTCATCAAAGAATACATCATATGTAGATTCGGCGTTCCTAAACATATCATCATGGATAATGGAACTCCTTTTGCCAACAAACATGTTGCAGAATTGCTCGAAGAATATGGAATCATATAGATTTTATCCACACCATACTATGAAACGGACAAGTGGAGAGCATCAACAAAACCTTGATCCAGATTCTTAGTCGAAAAGTTTATGACAGTCCACGAACGTGGCATGAAGAATTTCCCATGGCTTTATGGGCCTACCGTACCGCACCAAGAAGCTCAATGGGACTTCACCGTATCCTCTCGTCTATGGCGCTGATGCTATTCTCCCAGCTGAGATCAAGATTCCCTCTGCAACAATCACAGCGGCCAGTGGAGTGCAGTGGTATGAAGCTGAAGTATCTAATTCAAGAATTTCTGAATTGGACATGCTCGATTCAAGAAGGCCCAAGGTAGAAAAATATGTGGAAACCTACAAAAAGAGGATTCCCAAGGCATACAACAAAATAGTAAGACCTCAAACATTTCAAGTAGGAGATTTGGTTTTGAAAACAGCAAAGCATATTCAACAAGACATGTCCGCTCACAAGTTCTCTCCGAAATGGGAAGGGCCTTATGTAATCATCAAGGCAATATCCAGCGGATATTACAAAATCTTAGTTGTTAACGGAGGAGTGGAAAGAAATATCATCAATGGAAAGTGGTTCAAGGCATACTATGCTTGAGCGATCAGTGAACAATTATATGTTAAATTTCAAATGTAATTTCTAATATTCCTCCAAAGAGTATGCAGTATGCTCATTCGTTCAAAATTCAAAATATATATGTATCTCACAAAAACTATTTCAATTATCTTACTTTATTCAAAACCAGTCTCAAGCTTACAAAAAAAAAAAAAAACATCTCTCAGACGCCCATTCAGAGCAAACCATCCAACAATGAATAATTCTTACTGAAAACCATGTCAATCCTCTTTTGAAAGTTTTCGTTCTTTACTCTCAAATTCTGAACAACTTTCTCCACCCTTGCCGACTCCAGAGCAAGTGCCTTATCTTCTTCTATGATAGCATATGTAGCAGAAATCATATTTGCAGCAGCAGCCTCCCTGTCAACCTTGATGATCTCGAGTCGACGACAGAGCCAGCTTATATTGAACCGCAAGATCTCACAGTTTGAGATCATATCATCCCATCTGTGTAACTCTTCGTTTTTGACATCTCGCAGGTTTATCTTGTTCATTTCATCAATAACGGGCAGTAATTCAGCGACTGTGGTTAATAGAGTCGGCAGAAAACCTTTCCATACTTCAGTAGTAGCAAGTGATGTGTTCTCAATAATTTTGTAGTAAATAGGTTCGTTGAGACTTGTGAAAGCAATAGATTTTAGACTTACATAACTTAAAAATAAAGAAAACTTATTGCAAAATTGATTTCAAGATATTAGAAAATAACCAAGACAGTAGAATCCACTATTACACATGAATGAATGATATCAAATATTTCATAACTCTAATTAGCCTTTTAATCCTTTATTTCTTAATTCACAAATAATCAAACATACTCTCAAATATTAATTGTATTTCCTAAGCATAGACTATCAATTCATTAAACAAAGTATAATCTATCAGATTGAATCACAAGTAATTAAGAAAATTATGTAAACATTTAAAAACTCTGCAAAAGCAGTGATTGAGTGAATTATAATTAAAAATTAGAGAAAATGAAATAGTTACCCATTATTCATGTGTAAATAGATTCATCCATTGCCTTGATTACGTGAGAATTTATCCTCTCATTATGTTGGAAACATGCTCAAAATTCATTTTATTGCTCAAAGTGTTGACAAATGATAAAAATGGGAGAAATATAATAAAAACTGGGTTTGTAACACTTATTTTTGTTACAAACCGAACTGTTACACAGAACGATAAATAACAAGCGTCACAAACACTGTAGCAGTACAACTCTCTTAAAATGTGTCGTTGTTACTGTAGCATGAACGAAAGTTGCATGTGCGTCTTATGTTCTTCGAGTTCTTCACAACAGCAGAAATGGTGATTTTCTGCAACTTGATTTTTCAGCTCTGTGATGTTCTATCTCTCTCCCAAAATCTTGATAAGCCTTCTATGAGTCCCCCAACAACCTATTTATATCCAACAACACCAAGAAATCTTCTTTATTTACTCCCAATAATCCTCCATTACTCGGTATAAAAGAACATATTTTCTTTCCTTTTTCCATGCATCTGCAGCTGTGAATTGCGTACAAAATATCCTTGTTTAACTTATACACGCTTCTTAAGTAACCCAACTCTATCCAAACACGTGAGTACACGTTTGAATTTGTTGTAATCCCGTGATTATATTTTCCGGCCACGCACTCCCTGTTTTCTTCAACAAGATTATCTAGCCAGATTTGTCCAATGAAATCAACCATAACCTGTCTGTTGAGACTAGGCACATCATCCCAGAAAATCCTAGCCATTGAGTCTCCTTCTAGCACGTCCAAAACTCGAACCAAAAATCTTCCAGGTGAACTGCAAAATATTCCCGCCAATTTCAAATTTCAAACGATGAAGAAGGGTACCCCTTATCCAGAGTAAGAGGGTGCCCTTAGCAGGTGACGCCCTGGGGGTGTGAATAGTAAAGGAGGTGCTCCTTGGGAATTAAATGCCCCTTATCCAAAATGGGGGTGCCTTTAGCAAATGTCCTCCGGGGCGCCCCGAGCAACTTTTCGAGCCGAATTTTCCAAAAATGTTTATTTCCCCAAAAATACCTACAAACACATAAAACACCATAATAAGAACGAAATCGAGTACTGGTGGCTCTCTAAAAGAGTCACAGAAATGATACCTGCAAGTGCACAGGGTCTGTTGTAGTGAGTGTGCAAGGCAGGGTCGAACCACAGAGACTAGGGTGTATAGTTGAAGTTTTTAAGCTAGTTATCTAAATTAAAAAGGCAGTAACTAAAGCAATGAGGTAACAGTGGCAGAGAACAAAGAAAGTGAAATTCAGTGAATAAGAAACATTGAAACAAAGATAACAAACCAAGGCTGTGAGCCAAGGGCAGTGATAAAGAAACAAAGGCAGGTCCTCCAGCTATGTTCTTGTCCCTTGTTAGTTATCAGTCAGCTTCTAGGCTTTCTGAATAACTAGATGACAGTTGTGGTTCAAAGCCGGCTGTTCATCTAAGGGTTGGTCTAGAAAGGAGGCTAAAGGCACTAAGATGAATTCTAAACCTTGTGATAGTTGGGGCTCTCACACTGCAACTACCCCCAGAGAAGCTTGCTTAGTGTTTTAACAACCTATAAGGATATTCAATCCTAGACAATTCAAGCACAACAAGATCAAAGAATGGATAGGATAAAAACAATTGAAATTTACAACATCATTTAAAATAAAAACTAACCCTTGAGGCACTGGCTATTCCAGTCCTCTTGGGTGGAGCACTAGCTAGTCCAGGCATGCCCATTACAACATCCCAAAGCATCTATTTATACTCAATTACACTTTACAAGCAAAACCCCCAAAACAGTAAATTAGGGTTTGGTGAAAATCAAAATTAAATCAAAATAATCCTACCTAATGTCACTGAATCTACTCAATAACACTCACCCAGGCCTCTATTTCTAGTGGTAATCGTCAATTCCTAAGAATCCCCAATTTGTAAAATTAGGGTTTCCTGTTGAGAAATAGGAATCGAAATTACTCACCTAACAACTCTTATTTATTCCCAATAGTCTCGACCCATGCTTCCTTATCGTCTTCTGCTCCTTCCCATGCTTCAATTACATCCATCTCATCAACTTATTTCACCAACTCCACAGCTAGGGATTAGAGGTGTGAAAATGGGTGAAATTAGTCGTTGAGAGGGATATAGGACGTGATATAGGGGATGGGTTTAGTTGGTAGGATCCATGATGGCTTTGGTGGTGGATGTGGTGGTGGCAGACGGAGTAGGTGGTGGTGATGGCGACAGCGTCGCTGTGCAGAGAAGGGAGGAGAAGAAGATGGCTTCGATATTTTTGGAGTAGGGGGTGTTTGGTTGGGTTAATAGATTTGGGTTCTTGGGTGTTGAGAAGGCTCATCAAGTCTTGATGTTTGGATGGTGAAAGGCGTAGGATGAAAAGATGAAAGAATGATCCAACGGCTCTATGGAAATGGATATGAAGCGACCTTTGGATCTGGGATACATCAAAACTGACGGTCTGAGATGGAGTTGGGTGCTATAGTGTTAGACAGGAACATCAAAACTCGATGCACTCTGATGGAGCGACCGTTGGATGATGGAATGGATTCAATCTGACGGTGAAGAAGAGAAACGGGATTGGGTATTGATTTTAGGCTTAGAAAATGGGTTTGGGCTTAAACAATCTTGAGCCCACTTCTTCTTTAAGAACAATTTCTTCCTTTGTGAGCCCATTTTCATCCTTGAGTCTTCCATACCGCATTCTGCACTTCTTTTCCTCTAGAGTTTCCGCCGGCTTTCTCAGTGTCTTTGAACTTTTCGCTCCACAACTCATCTAGTCTTTATTTATTATCTAAAAATGCAAAATTAATTAATAAAAATATTTATTCTTGAAAACAAAGAAAATACAAAATATGGGATAAAATGTAGAATTAATGCACAAAAGATGAGTTAAATGCCAAGAAAAATATATAGAAATATGCACTTTTTAGCACTCATCAAGTACCAACAATATAGAAAATTGAGGACAACTTAGACACAAAAATGTGTCTATCAGCAAGGTGCCCATACCTCTTCCAGATCTTGGTATAACGAGATCCATAACACTTTGGGACGATGGAACCTCCGACTAGTTGATTGTTTGGGAAAGCATTGATCATGAGAGTATCAAATGGTAGTCCATCCGCTAGGTACTCACGAACAGAAACTCTGGAATCAGCATCTACAGAGTTGTTTGAGTTTTCATCAGCATGGTTTTCGCCATCATCATTAGCTGCAACCACGGACTTTCCATTCTTTCTCTTCCTAGCTTCAACAACAACATGAACATCAACCTGCAACAACAAAATATTTAATTCAGTAAAACTGGAATAAATGCTTGATATGAGGAAATCTTCAGTCAAGAACTCACGGATGTCCCAACTTCAACACGGGAAGACCTATAACGAGCGGGAACCCTAACAGTCCGCTTAGGTCTTAAAGAAAAAAGTCGATTCCTCTGATTGCCCTGCAACAAATCACTTTCTTTGGTTGGACATTCTGATCACGTGAAAATAAGGAAAATGTACAAGTTACCGAGATGGACGTCCCAACTCCATACTTTACCAGGGATTCGTTTCGAGAAGCAGCACTGCTACCAGATATGATGATGAGAGGTATGATCGTGATTAAAATTTCTTATGATAATATACACAGAAGCATAAGAAGATGTGTCATATAAATAGAAAAACCTAATCTCCGAAAGTCAAAACATAAGACGGTGGATACTTATCTTTTACGGATGGTCAAATCAGTTGCGATTTCTACTGAGACTCTAGATTTCAAACTAGATTGCGTTGGTGATGTGGAAGAAGAGCGACAATACTAGGGACTGGGTACTGACAGTTCAGCCAAGCGCAGTCAATATTTTACGGGAATTGATGATCTGTGCAAATCATTATTCCTTAATTTGCTCGTGCAGTCATTCTTCCGAAGACTGTGGTTAGTTTTCACACGTATGGGCATGAGTCTGTCTCATTCAATTGAAAGTGTGAGAAAGATTGGGCAAGAAGAGGTGATAAGAGATTCTTATTCAAAAAGTAATTTCTAATCCAACGTTTCTACAGTCAAATTACTCATATAATCAGAATAATACATACTTCAACAAAAATAAATGGTCTCAGAAAATATTTGTGAAAAATATTTGCAAGCAAGCTTAATCATCGGATTCAGATATGTCAGACTCATCGTCGTATCTGCAATTTTCATCTTCTATAGAGTCTTCATCGGACTCCTCTTCAGAGCTATTTTTGGAATCAAGAACTTCTTCATCATATTCAGGGTCGTTGTACATTGCATCCAAGTAATCATCTTCTTAACATTCATCTTTGAAATCAGCTCTAGCCAACCGCTCAACCCTTATACTAGGCGGGTGTGGCTTAACTTTTCGTCCGATGGGCTCCCAAGCAGATTCAATTTCCTTGGCATATGAATTCGAGGCTACACCATCAGCACGAGATCGAGTTTTATCCTCAGCTGCTAGCCTCTTTCGCTAAAGTCGATGCCTCTTTTGCTGATAAGTGGCTAACTTCTCATCCTCGAATTCTCTCTTCAGAAGTCCATCACGAACAACTTTCAGATGATCGAGAGGCATGATATTTATTATCTCCTTAGCATCCTTCAGTGATCGATTCATTTTGTCACGTGTTTCTGCTGCAGAAATATTCATCTCCGGTCTAGGAATCTTGGAATCCTCCTCAGAATACCTAGAAGAATGGTCACTGCTGAAAATCACCATTATCTGAAGCCAGAAACATAGAGTCATATATAATGCCAATCTCGAATTCGCAAAATATGGTAATCCTCAACTCTTACCTATTTACGGTTTCACAAACCTAATGATAATAACATAAAACTTCAAAAATCTTGTTCGCTCCTTCAAACCTGCAAAGATGAGCAACATCCATTATTTAGAGTCAACACTTGACTTTTCACGAAATTATGAATAATCCACATAACCCTTCATGTGAACATTCACATTGATTTTCTACCGTATGTACATACACTATAAAATTACAAATTCATGGAAATATTGTTTGCTTTCAACAATTACTCAAAAATCAAAATTTTATTTCTTTAAAAAAATTCTTTTTTAACACATGCACATTAAAAAAAATAAAATTAAAAAATCTTTTGTTTTGCTCAAACGAGCATTCGTCTATGAAACGAGGGTTTTCTCTATTTTTGTAAAAGTCTACATATTCCAAATAAAATTTTGAAAGTTCACAAACAAAATTTTATCATGAAGTGAAGGTCTATTTCAAAAAAAATCTTAGGATTATTGTTTATTACTTGAACTACGAACGAATGTACGTTTCCTAAAGGTATTTATGTGAAGTTTCATGCTTTGAAAGTAAAATTATGATTTTATGGAACCTCATAAACAAAATTTTATCTACTGTAACTAAATCATGTCTATTCAAGTATTCATGTATCTCTTTCATATTAGAAATTATTGCTCGTTTCTTAAATTAACGAACGAACGGGCATACGTTTTCTAAAACAATTTCTTCATAAAACCAACACATGCGCATACCTATGGAATTTTGTTTTAAACAACTCATGGAAAACTCATCAACTAACATCACAGTAAAAAAAATCGCACATGGTCGGTGTCGGCCGGAAGTTGATCGGCCGGTGATCCCCGACGGTGACTTTTCCGAGCGAAAATTTTCTTCTCCTCCTATGGTTGCTCGGACGTAAGATCAAGGGGAAGGTGGTCGGTAGTTCAAAAAAAAATATAATAATGGAATTTTAGGGATTCTTCCCTTTTATATCAATTTTATTTCAAAAACCTAATAAAACATGGGTTTCCTTTTTTGGGCTCGGGCCCGTAAACACTAAACCGACCAAAATTGGACTTTTGACCGACCAAATCAACAGTGCCTCATCTCTCCGTGCTCACGTGATGACACTCTATGTTACTATCAGGGTCCTTACCTGAGCATTTGCTCGTACATGACACCATTGGAGCAAATCGAAGATTCTGAAAATACCTTTGTACGACCGAGTTCAACTTCTTATCTCGTCGACTGGAAAATCACCGTCTAATGCTTACTGCGGAACATGACTATCCCTCACCAAGCAGGGGACTTAATGTTGATGGTGGATTTTCAACAAAGGTCAAAATTGTAAAATCATGATACTGCATGTTTCTGACTCGGCTTCAGGAACGCATGTGATGATTCATAATTTACGATCGTGAACCGTTTCACAATCTCTGATCGAGTTCCTCTCAGATCCGTGATGAATATGATTATTGAAAGGCCTCCACTAGTTGAGCGTTCGATGCTGCGCATTTTCATCATGAACTCTACGTAGAATAACATGATTGGGAGGTCCTCCTACATAATTGTTTGTTGAGAGGGATTAACGCCTTCAGGACGTCGGCGATACTCGTTGTTCCCTGACTACATAGAGAGACCCACTTCTGCATTGAAGTGTTAGAGCACTGCTCGGTCGAACTCGCATGCGTTGTTATCTCAAGCATGTTTGTCAATGTTAGTGATCAAAACTATAAGTCTTGATTTCTAGTCTACTATAGCTAAGTCTCGGACTAGGATAGAAGGTGTAGTTGAGCTCAAGAATTCCATGGCGATCATCATATAAGACGAATGACTATTCAAGGAACTGGTGGAACTTCATCGACTAAAAGGTATGTGGAGACTTGAACTTATCTATCACTCAAAAGTTTATCTACTCTATCTCCTATCTTGAGACAAAAGTCGTTTTTCTTTATACATTTTTGTTATACACATTTGCTATTTCGAGTCGAGTTTATCTCGCCTATCTATTTTTCGAAATATGTGTTGCTAAGCTTTCGCTCTGGCCAAGTTCATCTTTACCTAGTGGCGAAAGTCATGTTATGTTTCAATCACTTTGAAAATGGCTTTGACGAAAAATGGTTTGTGAATAAAAACTATATAACGTCCTCTAAGAATGTTTCAATGATTGAAATGAGAGTTTAGATTATATAACCAATGTTGGATATAAGCATTGTGTGGCAACACATATATGTATAAGTCATTATTCCTTGAACCAAAGTATGCGTACTTTGTTGATCAGGAAAACCGGAACAAGAGTTGTGAGCTCAGTCCGGGAACCCAGTCCGTGAACTGGCGGAGGTTCTCATCCGGAGAATATCTGCTGGAGTTTGTGAACTCCTTCCGGGAACTTAAGTCCGCGAACTTGAGTTGGTTATATCTATAGACGATTATTTGTGAACTTATATTTATATAAACTAAGGAATGCAAATTGCAAACCGTGGCTATAAAGTTCATGAATTGATTCGAGTGAATCAAATCGTTTTTGCTTCAATTGTGTCTTGTGTGGTTATATAAGATTTATACAATTGAACAACTCTCTAACTAGTTCATTTGAGTCATTTGAACTAGTTATGGTGAAGAAGAATATGGTTGATATGAAAGTGCTCATATAGCTAACTACTGTTGAACCAACAAATGTACATGTTTGGATACGGTTACAAAAACATAAAATCGTGCATCTCATTTGTGTGTAACAATCTAAGTTTTCGATCTAACGGTTGAAAGATATTAGCTTGAATCTAATCAGGTTTTCATCTAACGGTGAATATTGAATGCTTTGTTAACAATCTAACATTGATTGCAAACCCTGATTCGAAAGACTATATAAGGGAGAACTCTCGCAACTGGTGTTGATGGTGGTTTTTAGCTTAGGGTTAAAATCGTAAAACCTTAGTCAAACAGTGACGTCACACTTGAGTAATAATGTCGCCACTAGCACATTTATTGAACCACTCAACATGTCTGCGTAAAATTACCGGGATACTTTTTTATGTATATGCCATGCTCCACGGCAGAGCCCTCGGTACTAACTGGCATCATTTCTGCACATGCCAGTCGCACCACCGTGCCAATGAATTTCCATGCCATCCACATCTCCCGCCAAAGGCATGCCAACCATGCCAGATGCACCACCGTGCCAATGGCATGCCATGGAATCCACATCTCCGCGCCAAAGGCATGCCAACCATGCCATCCGCACCATCGTGCCAATGGAATGCCATGCCAGCCACATCTCCGCGCCAAAGGCATGCTAACCATGCCTGCCGCACCGCCGTGCCAATGGCATGCCATGCCAGCCACATCTCCGCTCCAAAGGCATGCTAACCATGCCAATCGCACCACCGTGCCAATGGCATGCCATGCCAGCCACATCTCCGCACCAAAGGAATGCCAACCATGCCAGCAGCACCACCTTTCCAATGGCATGCCATGCCAGCCACATCTCCGTGTCAAAGCCATGCCGACTATGCCTCCACGCCGCTGGCTTCCAAACGAAGGGTTGCAACAATCAACATCCACCCTTCCTTCTGAGATGAAAATCTCAGTCGTCCAAGTTCGCCACCAAAAGTGTGGCAACTTTTGACCCAATGCCAAGCTCTAATTTTGGACGCGCCTAAACTATGCCAAAACCCTAATTTTGGTCGCGCCTAAAACTATGCCAAAATCCTAGCTTGGACGCGCCTAAACCATGCCATCTGCACCACCGTGTTAATGGCATACCATGCCAGACACATCTCCGCGCCAAAGGCATGCCAACCGTGCCACCCGCACCATCGTTCCAATGGCATGCCATGCCAGCCACACCTCCGCACCAAAGCCATGTCGGCTATGCCTCCACGCCGCTGGATGCCAAACGAAGGGTTGCAACAATCAACGGCCACCTTTCCTTCTGAGATGCAAATTTCAGCCATCCAAGTTCGCCACCAAACGCGTGGCAACTTTTGACCCACTGCCAATCCCTAATTTTGGCTGCGCCTAAACTATGCCAAAACCCTAATTTCGGCCGCGCCTAAAATTATGCCAAAATCCTAGCTTGGTCGCGCCTAAACAATGCCAAAGCCATGCCGGCTATGCGTCCACGCCGCTGGCTGCCAAACGAAGGGTTGCAACAATCAACGACCACCCTTCATTCTGAGACGAAAATCTCAGCCGTCCAAGTTCGCCACCAAACGCATGGCAACTCCTGGCCCAATGCAAATTCCACGGTTTACGCCAAACCCTAATTTGGCCGCACCTAAAACATGCAAAAACCATGCCTCCATGCCGCTGGCTGCCAAACATAGGGTTGCAACAATCAACGGCTACCCCTCCTTTTGAGATGCAAATCTCGGCCGTAGAAGCTTGCCACCAAACCAAACGATTTGTGGCAACCTCTTGGCTAAGATGCCAAAGTTCCACGGTTTGTTCCAAACCCTAATTTGGGTCGCGCCAAGAGCATGCACGAGCCGGGCTTTCCATGCCTCCATACCGCTGGCCTCCAAACGGAGGGTTTCAACAATCAACAGCCACCCTTCCTCCTGAGATGCAGATCTCAGCCGTACAAGCTTGCCACCAAACGACTTGTGGAAATATCTTGCCTACGGTACCAAATCTTGGCCACGATGCCAAAACCCTAATTTGGCCACGGTGCCAAAGCCTTAATTTGGCCACAGCCATGCCAGCCATGCCGCTGGCTTCCAAACGGAAGGTTGCAACAATCAACGGCTATCCTTCCTCCTGAGATGTGAATCTCAGCCGTACAAACTTGCCACCAAACGACTTGTGGCAACCTTTGGATACGCTGCCAAATCTTTGGCCACAACACACACTTAGTTATGCCAATTCTTTGTTCACGACACCAAACCCTAATCAGCCACGCCAAGAGCATGCGCAAGCCATGTCAACACCATGGCCACGCCACTGGCTACCAATGGAAGGTAACCACAATCAACGCCTAACCTTCCTCTCAAGATGAAAAATCTCGGCCGTCGAAGGTCACCATCGAACCGGAAAATCTCTCAATCTTAACTTGCAAAGCAATAGCAACATGCTACACGTTTTCCACGAAAACACTCGAGACATCAAAGCATGTCACAAACTGGGGGACGCTCATCAGGGTATTGGTCTGGAGCGTGCGGCGTATACTACGCCGGTTACAAGAAAGTGTCATAAGAATGAGGCGGTTAGTAAATACAAGAAGTAATGGTGAAACGTTTCCTTCATTATGGAAACATCAATTCCAAGCGTTACCAGTTACCGCTTTCTTCCATTTACTCAACCATTTGCACTTCTTACGAGACCAAGGTACGTTTCGTTGCGACTTGTATAAATAGGTCTCACCTATTTCCACCAAAAAACAAGTTTTGGTCAGGAGAATACAACACTCAGAAATCACTTGTTAGCTTCCCAATTTGCTAGCATTTCACTTTCTGATACAAGTCGTCAAACAACTACTCTTCCAGAATCAACTATTCTGGTCTCAACAGTCTCTTCGCTCCCCCCCTTAATACTGACCCTTCTCCTTCACTTTGTGACTGAAGCAAGTATGGAACGGCCATTTCTTTGTTTAGGCCGGATTTGTACAGATTGATCTCTTGAATCAAAGTACTCCCTTGCAGTATATTGTTTAGGGTTTAAACTCGCTTCTCACCCACACACACGAAATTACCGAAATCAGCAGAAACTGTTTTCACCCTCAAACAATTGGCGACCACAGTGGGAGATTAATCTATCGGTCACAATATAAATTCTCGATTTCGATTCCATCTTTTCAACCCAGATATCGGAATGATGGAAGCAGACTAGCCGCCTCCTCGGTTATCAGACGACTCTGGAACGACTGGGATTTAGGAATGATTGGGGACTTTTCACAGTCACGACGACGCCGCCCACAAAAACTCAGATTTACATCCGGGAGATCCATTTTGTTGGGAGACTCTAAAAATCAAGTTAGTCTCTTTAGACGAGTTGCATGTTCTACTACCTAGAATTTTCACATGGATACTGGAAACCGACAGCCATGTTATCCCCATGTTTCATCCCATACTTTCTACTGACAACACAACATTCACAACTCCATGACTCTCCTGGGGTATTTATGCCACATATGGTCATAACCAAAAACAACATCATTCTAAAAAAAAACAATTCACTCCAAAAGAATAATCCAAAACCCTCATAGGAGACGATTATCTATCAATTCAAATCGAACCATGAACCAGGTGCTCTGTTCGCCTTTCAAAAAAAAAACCTAAATAAAGAAGTTCAGAAGTCAGGAGTACATTCAAGGAAAACCATCTAGTAATGGCTTGCTCTTCTTGGAGAAAGCCTCCTTCGTGCTTTCGAGAGCCGCCCGTTTCAGCTTCAGCTCCGTGGACAATTTGATCTCCGCCTCCTGCTGTGCGACCTCATCCGCGGAAGGGCCTTCAGCCGTCGTGGTCTGCAACTTTTTGATCTCAGAGAAACCTTCAACAAACCAGGGAACGTTGAACCCGTGGTCTACGCACACATCACGATGGAACTTCCAGCTTGAGACCACATCCTCAGAAATGGTATGGCCAGTCACTTTGCACATTTTTTTAATCGAAGATAAAGCTTTCTCCACACGCTTGACCATCGCAAACCGACTAGTAACCTTTTTGGTTGTGGCGATGTGTCCATACCTTTACCATATCTTGGTATATAACGTCTTGTATTTGGCTGGCACGCTGAAACCTCCGATCAACACATGATCTGGATAAGGAACTAAGTATGGAGGAGCGAAAATGGCACCCGCAACTAAACCGGCAACTGGCAAGGGATTCCTAACTACAATGACGCCAGCGGTCGCTGGAGCACTCTCCGCTACTTGAGCCGCAACAACATCTTCATCTTGATCGACCTCCATTTCCGGGTCGCCAGGCGCAGCTGCCACGGTTGGAGACAAAGATGTATCTCCACGGTTTTCCGCCTCGGGGCCATCTTCAGGAGCGGGTTCTCCCTGCGATATCGTGGTTTAGACATTTTTCAAAAAAAAAAAAAGAGTGAAAGGAAGAAGAAGAATGCGTGGAAGACTCACTGATTCACTTTCATACTGACTAGAAGAAGACTCAGCGCTTCTGTTGGAAGAGCTATTTTCATCATCACTAGATTCCGAGCTTTCTTCCTTTTCGAGCTCCTCTTCACCGCAAGAAGGCTCGTCATTGTCACCCTATGCTGCGAGAGCCGCCGTTTTATGACTACGTGCAAGCTGGGCAAAGGCGTTCACGCCCTGGTTAAGGAATAAGGAAAGATTTTCAATAATGAAAGAACTTTGCAATCCGACTGAGTGACCAAGAAAAAAAATACATACCCGAACGTTGGAAGAACTGAAAGTCACAAGGTCCGTTGAATCTGATCGAAAACCACCCGCGCGATCTTTCGATCTTCGTTCCTTCTTTTAGGGATTGTCCGTGTCCATGTTATGAGATTTCCGTTTGGGAGAGGAAGGATCCCTTAACAATGGATCTCTTGCTAAAGTTGCAGCAGAAGGCTTACCACAGGTATTCTTCACTACGTCATTCACGAATCCATGAATGGAAAGAAACTCGTCCTGCCAGAATATGTTATACTTAGAAGCTGTTCGGATTTCGTGCCGAGAGCAAGAAGGGAAGACTTATACCCCGTGCAAGAGCACTAGCATGAAGAGCAGCTGGCAACAAGTTTTATGGAACAGCCGACTAACGAGAGAGCGGGACCCCTTGGTCAAATCCCATATGTCGAGCCGCCCTGTCAATGTTGTAAGAGACTGCCTGACAAGATCCTCGAAATAAAGACGGTACATAACCAGGCGTGCAACTTCGCATGAACACAACCTACCCAATGCTCGTATTCTTTTCAGAAAGCAAATATGTATTCAAAACATAGGCAAAAGTGTCTATTTGAACTACGGAGCCATGCGCCAGAGCCCATGGACGAAAGTTTATTATGTAGGAGTTATCAAGGAAGTCAACCAGGTTCGAACCAGATCTTGGGCGCCTGTTCACCCAGCGAAGTATCATAGAACCACCCCAAGACTCGGGAAGTAAAGCCAGCGGTTTGGGAGCACACTTCTCGAAATGCTCCCACAGCCACGCTTGAAGAAAAGCAACATGGACGTACGAGTCAACTTTCATGTAGTCGTTTGAAGCACGCATGTCCGCAACCGGATGATCCAAATGTGTGTACAGAGAACCGAGAAACAAGCCGCCAATAGGGAGAACAACACCTTTCGCTAATCTGATGGTAAACTTAATGAGACCCTGTCTTATTTCCTTCTTACCAGAGTCGTCGTCAAAAATGTCCCTGGATAACCAAAGAACCAAGAATACCGCGACATGAAGTGTACTATTCTTTTGATCTGGCTCCGACTCATTTGGGAACCATTGAGACACCCACCAACTGTAGAAACACCTCGTCTCGTTTTCCTTCTGGACAAAGCCTTTTGACTTTGCAACGAGAGCAGCGTGCATTTGTTCTTCATCTTCAGACAAGGTGATATCAAGATTCCCCGTTATGGGAAGGTTTAGCAAGACATCCACACTTTCCAAAGAGACAGTCGTTTCACCCCACCTACATATGGCCGTATGAGTGTCTGGACACCATCGGGAGATGAAAGCAACTAAGCTCGGATATCTTTCCTGATTTGAAGCGCCACAGAAGCTGTGACAGCGCCAATGATTTTCGTTTTGATCAAATTTGCTTTTACGCAATCCTGACTTATCATGAATTGCATCCACTTGTCGAAAGAACGCAATGGACTCTGACAGATTCTGAAGTCAATGGAAGAAGCAGGATATTATTGCCTCTGAAGGAAAAATCGTATTACACAACCTGGTCGAACCGACAGGGTGTCTCCTTCACCCTCTGAACCGGTCAGAAGGATGGGCCCAAACTTAGGATGATTTTTCCTAGCTGTGGCGGACGTTGTGAAAAATTCATCAGCCATGGTTGGCTTAGAGCTGCCAATATTTTTCAAAGCCGCGGCAGGGATTTTCTCAGGTGACATCCTAACGAAACCTTCTTAAGCTGCTTACGCTTTCAACTACAACAAATAAAGGGGGACGAAGAGAAGTTACTACAAAGTGCATGAAAACTATTTTATCAACAACGGAGAATCCATTTTGGACGCGGACCAATTTGTTTTAAGCTGCAAGCCATAACGCTCATAACCGAAGAAATGGGGACTGGCAAACCCTACGTTGCCGCGGAAAGCACGCCCCTTGCCAAATTCGTACCTTGCAGCGGAAAGTGCGCACCCGGCCAAGAAAGCGCGCCCCACCGCGGAAACTATGCACACAATCACCCCAAGGAAAAGGAGGAAACCCTAAAAACTAGGTTTTCGTGGGAAAGGAATTGGTGGTAGTCACCTGCCCGTGCATGCCTATTTTGCATAATAATTAAGGTGGCTAACATTACTGCGGCGTTTACGCTGAAATATTTCTACAAGTTCATGGAAGATACACCTTTGGCTAGGGTTTGCACCAATACAAAAAAAAGATTGAAAGAGAAACGCTGGAATACATACCTGGAATATGCTTGCCTGCTTTATTGCTACCACTCTACCGCTAGCGCAAGGACGTGAGAACAAAGATACGAGATAAAAAGGAGAGCAAACCTTTTTATAGGCGTGACACTTTTGGAATTTGAATAAGGAAAGGATTTCCTATTTGAGATATGTATGAAAAAAGGCAATTGGGCCCGCAAGAACAAGCTTCACGGTGCCAACAGTCCGCGCCACGCCAAGCCAGCGTCGTGCCAAGCCAACGCCGCGCCATGCCAGCGCCCACACCGTGCCGTGCCAGCACCCATGCCACACCAAGCCAGCGCCCACGCCAAGTTTACGCTAACAGCCCTGTTCCAAGCCAATACTATGCTAGCGGCTCTATTCCGATCCAATACAATGCCTGCGTTCCATTCCAAGCCGCACAATACCTGCAGCTCCCATTCCAAGCCGACCAACGCCAGCGGCTCCATTTTAAGCCACACCATGCCAACGGCTTGCCAAGCCAAGCCAGCAACGCCAACCACTCCAAGGCCTAGCTAGCAGCACCACGAGCAAAATCTACGCAAAGCCACCAACATAGGAATCACGAATTCTCCTTACCTCTAGAAAATGTTAGACGGATATTCCTGACCATCTTTTCATGACTTGCCATTTCGTTTTTTCCTTGTCTGTCACCATCTTATGCTTACCTCAAAGCAATGCCCATGTTCCGAGCTAAGCAGGGGACTTAATGTTGATGGTGGTTTTTAGCTTAGGGTTAAAATCGTAAAACCTTAGTCAAAAAGTGACGTCACACTTGAGTAATAATGTCCCCACTAGCACATTTATTGAACCATTCAACATTGTTCGTAAATTTACCGGGGTACCTTTTTTATGTATATGCCATGCTCCACGGCAGAGCCCTCGGTACTGACTGGCATCATCCCTGCACATGCCAGCTGCACCACCGTGCCAATGGCATGCCATGCCATCCACATTTCCACGCCAAAGGCATGCCAACCATGCCAGCCGCACCACCGTGCCAATGGCATGCCATGCCAACCACATCTCCGCGCCAAAGGCATGCTAACCATGTCAGTCGCACCGCCGTGCCAATGGCATGCCATGCTAGCCACATATCCGCGCCAAAGGCATGCTAACCATGCCAGCTGCACCACCGTGCCAATGGCACGCCATGCCAGCCACATCTCCGCGCCAAAGGCATGCCAACCAAGCCAGCCGCATCACCGTGCCAATGGCATTCTGTGCCAACCACATCTCCGTGACAAATCCATGCCGGATATGCCTCCACGCCGCTGGATGCCAAACTAAGGGTTACAACAATCAACGACCACCCTTCCTTCTGAGATGCAAATCTCAGCCATCCAAGTTCGCCACCGAACACGTGGCAACTTTTGGCCCAATGCTAAGCCCTAATTTTGGCCGCGCCTAAACCATGCCAAAACTCTAATTTTGGTCGCGCCTAAAACTACGCCAAAATTCTAGCTTGGTCGCGCCTAAACCATGCCAGCCGCACCACCGTGCCAGTGGCATACCATGCCAGCCACATCTCCGCGCCAAAGGCATGCCAACCGTCCCAGCGACACCATCGTGCCAGTGGCATGCCATGCCAGCCACACCTCTGCACCAAATCCATGCCGGCTATTCCTCTACGTCGCTGGATGTGAAACAAAGAGTTGCAACAATCAACGGCCACCCTTCCTTCTGAGATGTAAATCTCATACGTCCAAGTTCGCCACCAAACGCGTGGAAAATTTTGGCCCAATGCCAAGCCCTAATTTTGGTCGCGCCTAAACTATGCCAAAACCCTAATTTCGGCCGCGCCTAAAACTATGCCAAAATCCTATCTTGGACGCGCCTAAACCATGCAAAAGACATGACGGATATGCCTCCACGCCGCTGGCTTCCAAACGAAGGGTTGCAACAATCGACGACCACCCTTCCTTCTGAGATGCAAATCTCAGCCGTCCAAGTTCGCCACCAAACGCATGGCAACTCCTGGCCCAATGTCAAATTCCACGGTTTACGCCAAACCCTAATTTGGCCGCGCCTAAAACATGCCAAAGCCATGCCTCCATTCCGCTGGCTGCCAAACAGAGGGTTGAAACAGTCAACGGCTACCCCTCCTTCTGAGATGCAAATCTCAGCCGTACAAGCTTGCCACCAAACCAAACGAACTGTGGAAACCTCTTGGATGCGATGCCAAAGTTCCAAGTTTTGTGACAAACCCTAATTTGGGCCGCGTTAAGAGCATGCACGAGCCGTGCTGGCCATGCCTCCATGTCGCTGGCCGCCAAACGGACGGTTGCAACAATCAATGGCCACCCTTCCTCCTGATATGCAGATCTCAGGCGTACAAGCTTACCACCAAAGGACTTGTGGCAATATCTTGGCTACGGTGCCAACTCTTGGCCACGATGCCAAAACCCTAATTTGGCCACGGTGCCAAAGCCCTAATTTGTCCACGGCCACGCCAGCCATGCCTCCATGCCACTGGCTTCCAAACGGAAGGTTGCAACAATCAACGGCTATCCTTCCTCCTGAGATGCAAATCTCAGCCGTACAAACTTGCCACTAAACGACTTGTGGCAACCTTTGGCTACGCTGCCAACTCTTTGGCCACGACACACACTTAGCTATGCCAATTCTTTGGTCACGGAACCAAACCTTAATCATCCACGCCAAGAGCATGCGCAAGCCATGATAATACCATGTCCACGCCAATGGCTACCAACGAAAGGTAACCACAATCAACGACTAACCTTCCTCTCAAGATGTAAAATCTCGGCCGTCGAAGGTCACCACCGAACCGACAAACCTCTGAATCTTAACTTTCCAAGCAATAGCAACATGCTACACGTTTTCCACGAAAACACTCGAGACATAAAAACATGTCACAAACTGGGGGATGCTCATCAGGGTATTGGTTTGGCGGTTTAAAGCCTGCGGCGTACACTACGCCCGTTACAAGAAAGTGTCATAAGAGTGAGGCGGTTAGTAAATACAAGAAGTAATGGTGAAATGTTTCCTTCATTATGGAAACATCAATTCCAGGCGTTACCCGTTACCGCTTTCTTCCATTTACTCAACCGTTTCCACTTTTTACGGGACCAGGGTACGTTTCGTTGCGACTTGTATAAATATGTCTCACCTATTTCCACCAAAATACAAGTTTTGGTCAGGAGAATACAACACTCAGAAATCACTTGTTAGCTTCCCAAATTGCTAGTGTTTCACTTTCTGATCCAAGTCGTCAAAGAACTACTCTTCCAGAATCAACTATTCTGGTCTCAGCACTCTCTTCGCTTCCCTCCCTATGACCGACCCTTCTCCTTCACTTTGTGACCGAAGCAAGTATGGAACGGCCATTTCTTGGTTTAGACCGGATTTGTACAGATTGATCTCTCGAATCAAAGTACTCCCTTGCAGTACATTGTTTAGGGTTTAAACTCGCTTCTCACCCACACACACGAAATTACCGAAATCAGTAGAAACCGTTTTCACCCTCAAACAACTGGGAAACCTAATCCCCACACCTCCTGTGTGATACTAGTTGTATTATCTAGAGTCGATTCTCCTTTAACCTTAGGTTTTTCTTGTAAACCAGGTTAACGATTTATAGACTTCATTGGGATTGTGAAGCCAGACGGATACTACTTTCTCGTAGTTGTGTGATCTGATCTTTCATATTTTATCGTGTTGAGTACAATCGTAACGATTGGCTTGAGATTAATATCTCCGATAGGCAAGATATAAAAGTAGTCACAAACATCTTCGTCTCATCGTTTGTGATTCCACAATATCTTCTTTCGCCGCGTAGATTAAGATTATTGTGAGGTGATTGATAATACTAGGCTGTTCTTGGGGAATATAAGTCCGGGTTATCAATGGGTTCATGTTCACCTTGATTTATCAAAAGACGGAACAAAAACTTGTAGGTATTTTTGTGGGAGACAAATTTATCTATTACCGTAGATTTTCTGTGTGATGCAGATTTGTTTATTAAAGTCTCCGACTATGGGTCGTAGCAACCCTTAGTTGTGGGAGAGATCATCTAAGGGAATCAAGTGCGTAGTATCCTGCTGGGTTCAGAGATGTAAAGAGCGCAATTGTACCTTGGATCAGTATGAGATTGATAGGGGTTCAACTACAGTCCAGACCGAAGTTAATTTGTAGTAGGCTAGTGTCTGTAGCGGCTTAATACAGTGTGTGTTCAATCTAGTCTAGCTCCCGGGGTTTTTCTGCATTTGCGGTTTCCTCGTTAACACAATTCTGATGTCTGTATTATTTATTTTCCGCATTATATTTCTTTATATAATTGATATATCACAGGTTGTGCGTTAGAATCAATCAATTGGAAATACGACCTTTGGTTGTTGATTGAAATTGATTGATACTTGAACATTGGTCTTTGGTACAGTTTAAGTGATTTCTCTTGTATTCAATTAGATTCACAGATTACTATTTGCTTGAGTAAGAATTGAATCGATAAAGAGAGATATAATTTTTTGATATACTTTATTAATATTGAGTCTAGTTGATTCTCTTGAAAGTATATTGGAGTTAGTCCATACAGATTGCTAATCGAAATATTGGGTGTGGTTGTTGTACCCCCCACTTTTTCAATTGGTACCAGCGCAGGCAAACACGTAAATACCTTACAAGTATGTGTTTGTAGCGATCCGACTCTATGGACAGAGGTGATATCTCTATTAACGTACCACCAGTCTTCGATGGCGCTAATTACTTATAGTGGAAAATTGTTATGCGAGCTTTTCCTCAAGCACGTGATTTTCAATCATGGGTATATGTTGTTAATGGCTATGATGCTCCCGTTGTGACAGTAGGAAATGTAAACGTTCCTAAGGACATTGGTGAATACAGTCCTGCCGATATACTTGCTGCAAAGCAAAACTATGACGGTTTGAATGCCATTATACATGCTATTACCCCGGATATTCAGCACCATGTGACTACGTGCACTAGGTCTAAAGATGCTTGGGATATCTTAGAAACCGTATTCGAAGGTAATACCAGCGAAAAGGAAGCCAGGCTTCAAAACCTTAATTCCGATTGGGAAAACCTTCGTATGGCAGATGAAGATTCATTTGATGAGCTTATCACAAAGTGTCTGAAATTGTTAATGCATCTTTTGCATTGGGTAAGACTATTCCTGAAAAAGACATTGTGATTAAAATTTATAGATCGCTGCCATCTAGATACGATTCTAAGAAGCATGCCATCGTTGAAGGAAATAACCTCGATGCTCTTTCCAGAAACACGTTGGTTGGAAATCTAAAGATCTGTGATCATGAGCATACATCCAAAATCGGAAAGGATGTTGCTTTCAAAGCACAAAAGAACACTAAATTACTTGACAAAAGTAAAAGTGTTTATGTGTCTGAGGATGATCTATCTGAGACTGATTCATCAGATGAAGATCTTGACAAATAAGTCTCTATGATCACAAGATAGTTTAGAGATATTCTATTGAAGAGAAGTAAACGGTTTTCAAGAGACAAATATAAGTCATCAGTTAAACCTCATAATCATATTCCTCCTAAAAATAGGGACACAGATGAAACTGATGACGAGAATATGCCTCAATGCTTTAAGTGTAAAGGTTTTGGTAATTTTGCAAATGAGTGTCCAAATCGGAGGAAATACACTGGGAACAAAGGTCTTGCTGCAACTCTTGATGAAATGTCTGACAGCTATGATTCTAATGAAGACGAGAAATCAAGCGTTGCACTTCTTGGTGAAAATATTGATTTTGATAATTGTAGCAATACGTACATCAATCTTGATATTCTTTCAGAAGAAAACTCAACCAATCTGGAAGAAAAAATTGACCTTGTCCTCGGAAACTCTGTATGTGATGTTTCAGGTACCACTATGTGTCTAGATGCTTGCACATCTCAGATGCCTGATTTTTATCCAAGATTGACGTGCTCATATTGTTCTGCAAAGAGTCATGAACTATCAAAGTGTTACAAGTACAAACACCAATTGAGGCATGTCAACAAACTTCAACTAAAATGAAATCGATTAGCAAATAAGCTTAAACTTGCTCAGAAGACCGCTGAGGTATGTAGGATTTTATCTTCATCTAAGAAGCTAGTTTCCAAGGATAAAATAAAACCATTAGAGAAGAAAGTATGGTCAAATCACTTTGATAGACAGAGGTTTGTGGATTCCTCTCAAAAGGAAAATGGTGGACAAATTTTTGTTCCCTGACTATGTAGAGACACTGTGTATAGATTCAGGCGGCTCTCCTGCATAATTGTTTGTTGATGGGGCTAAACGCCTTCAGGACGTTAACAATGCTGCACCTTGTTCCCTGACTATGCACCTTTCAGAACGAGTACGATGCTTCAACTATCTCATATCTCGATTCTACAATAGATTAATTCTACCGTGACATTCACCACTGAATTCCTAGAAAATAATCTATTATATCTCATTAATCCGTTCCATGAATCCCCGGCTGACTCCATGGGTTAGTAATAGATAACCAATTCATCTCATTACTCCATTCCCTGAATTCCCCGGCTGGATTCAGGGATTAGTAATAGATGCACAATTCATGATTATTACCCCGTTTCATGAATAATTCTCCACTGAATTTCATGAATTAGTAATAATTACTCAACAATCGGGCATCTGGAGTATCACCGAGTAGTACTCAACAACGATGCACGAACGAGCACCCAAATGCACGAACGAGCATTCGAAAATATGGACAAACGAGGAATCCTACACAAAACAGGAAGGAGAAAATAATAAAAAAAATATTATTTTAGAAAATAGGCGCCTAGGGATCGGGCCCACCGGCCGACCGGCCATGCCGTCGTGGCCGGTCCCCCACGCCTCTTCCTTTTATTTTTCTTATTTTATTTATTTTCATGAACTCATGAAAACTCCTTCATTCAAGCAACTTTCCTTGTTTGAGCAAAACTCACGGTTTCTCCATATTTTCACGGTTTCATGAAAAATAATAAAATATGGAAAGATGTTACGGGACCGGGCTACCTAGACGGCCGTCCATGCCATATCCGTAGCCGGTCACATACCTTGCAATCCCTTCTTTTCATAATTATTATTTCCCTCATCTCATGAAACTCCTCTGTTTGAGCAAAAATCATGGTTTCTTCGTATTTTCTCAAATATTACTCAAACCATAAAAAAAACCAAAAGATCAAATGGTCACATGACCAACTAGGTTATTCACAAAAAATATTATTATTATTTTGATGTTCTAAAGATATTGATCAAACGAGCAAAGTCCTACTTGCTCATTCGAGCAAAAATCAAGAATTTCAGTCAAAGATCGAACTCTTCTGAAAATCCAAAATATTTCTCAAACGCACATCAGAAAATACCGAAACTCTCAGGACTGAGACACGGAAATTTTGGTGACACGGGCATGCTTCCTTGACTGACCAAGGCCGTCCCTAAGTCTTGCAAGGATCCGGTCCCACACATTCTTATAATTTTGACCTAATTTGCTCAAATGCTCATATTGGGTCCAAACTCTTTCCAACCAACTTGGAGTTTTCTTAATCGACCATCAGCTGGTCCCACACCATCAAGGTCCGGTTCTATATGCCTCCTTGGTCGGTCCCTCACTTCTACATAATTAGGTTTCATCACCTAATGCTCAAACGAGCACTATTCTAATAAATGGTAAACACCAGCATTTGATCATTCTTTCACCAACCGGTCAACTGAGGACCCTGGTGCACGCTCACTTGAGAACTTAGGTACCACATGGACGTCCATCATCCCATGTGGTCGGTCCCTCCCTTATTCATGACCTATTTTCAGCAATTCATCAATTGACGAACAATTGATCAAAAATTAGGGTTTCGAACAAACGCTCCACAAATCATCATTCTGAGCAAGTTCAAACACTAATAAATTTATGTTGATCCAACATCTGGATTAATCATATAATATTTGATAGTTTACCAATATTTTAATTAATATTTTATTAGGTCACGCTACCAATAAATAATTCGTCGAATTGAGCAATACTTGCTCAGTTGCTCGAATATTGATCCAACTATCAATATTCAATAATTTATCGATATTCAGTAATTCGTCGAATTGAGAAATACTTGCTCAGTTGCTCAAATATTGATCCAACTATCAATATTCAGTAATTTATCGATATTCAGTAATTCGTCAAATCGAGCAATACTTTCTCAGTTGCTCGAATTTACAATATTTGCTCAGACGAGCAATATCAACATAAGAATTGTACGTGTGTTCAATTCATGAATCACTGAGCATTCGTCATTCATGCTCAATTCAACAAAACTTAGACTCATTGTCTAATAAGTCAATGACTGACTAATCAAATACACGTCTGCTTTGCAGACTTCACGTTCGTGAGACATCAATCACGTCACATGGGGGCTATCAATTAGGGTTTTGGTATGGCGGCCTATGACACGTGTGTTCATCCACGATGATAAATGTGAGTAAGTCGTGCAAACGGTTGAAGGAGTTAGAAAAGTGGTGGGTGCATGATCAATTAAGTCTCTGCACGACATGGAACTGATTTTACCACGATCTCCCACTTTCCCACTCTTTCACTCCAAAAACCGTCACACTTACTGGGATCAATGTGTTCACTATTCTGACAATATAAATAAGTCTTTGAATCCATGATTGAACAAGACACGGAAATCCACGAGATATTGAATAAACAATCCAGTGTCTAACCAAGAATCATCGTGTGAACAACACTCTCTCAATTATTCAAACTTATTCATCATTTGCAGAAACCTACAATACATCCACAATCCTTGATCATCAATGATCCCACACAATTCTCATCTTCCCTCCTACAGATCAATCCATCTACCTCTTTGTGACCGAATTGACTATGGAACGGCCATTGACTTGGTTTAGGCCGGAGTCTTACAGATTGATCTCTCGAACTTAAAGCACTCCCATGCAGTGCATCTGTTTGAGGTTAAGCAGTTTGCTTGGTAAAGGAGTCTGGACAACACGTCCGTCTCTTCAATTCCCTAAAAAACCAGCAAATTGTTTTTCCCCATCTACAAATCTTATAACCAAATAATCTAAAAAAATTATTTCAACCCAAACTTTTTCTCTCCTCAAATCCTTTTCTTCCCTCATATTAACTATGCTCTATATAATTTCTCGTTCGGAAAATGATCTTATCTCGACATAAGAAGTTCTATATTGAAGAAAAAATTTAAAAGTACATTTTGTTATTTTCAGATTAGAATTTAGATTATTATTTTTGATGCTTTTTTCTTCTTTTTTTTGGAGCTCGATTTTAACCTTCATTCTTTCCGTTTTTCGTTTCCTTTGATTAATAAAGCTACCTCTAAGAGTATTTCCTATAGAATGAACAAACTTGGAGTTTGCTCATTTTGCTCCCACTATGAAATCAACAAACATGAAAATTGGATGTTCAAGTCAACATAATTGTTGATTTGAACATCGAGAAGGAACACCCAGTGTGCGCCTGTGCTAAAAGCGAGCGGGCTTGTCACAAGCGCTGGCGTGTGTAACAAAAACGCCAGCGCTTGTAATAACAACGCGCGTTATCAGTAAAAATGCTAGCGTGCGTCTTAGATACGCCAAGGTCTGACTCAAAGGCGCCAACAGCTCAATCTGAACGGCTGGAAAATCTTATCATCCAACGGCTATAATTCTTGATTTCTATAAATACTCCTCATTTCAACTCTAAATTCACACATTCTACACATTCTTCACTCTTAAATCATCTCAAAAAATTCCTCCCAGAGTTCTTGGTGTTAGATTCACTCAACAAGAGGATTTAGCTATTTGTAGAGCCTATGTTTTTCACACAGAAGAAGTTGTCTTAAGTAATGTAGCTGATCCAATGTTGACTTTCTGGGAGAAATTTTACAGAATGTTCACCGCTAAAACGGGGAACATTTATAGGCGTGATACTCACGGATTATCGCATCTTTTTAATACAATTAATATCAATGTATTGGAGTTCATGGCTTTACTAATGGAGAATCACAAAAATAAGCTCAACGGTGAAGCCGAACACGAAGTGGAACCCAAAACTCTAGCGATGTGGTCAGCAACTCACGACGGTCGTCCTTTCGACTTCCATGCTTGTTCCAACATTCTCAGGGTGCTCAACAGATACAATTCCCTACTCTAGGAATTCCACCACCCGCCGAGAATTGACGCCTATGTATTAGTTTTTTTAATCTAATGTATTTCTTTTATTTTCATGTATGATGTGGTTGTTTAATACAGTACGTTTTTATTTATGATATTAATATTGATGGTGCAATGTTTAATCCAGGAAAAATTTAAATTACTGATGCGCAAATGTGAATATAATCGTAATAACATAATATCACAGTGAATAAATTTGTCCCACAACTTCAATCAGCCCACTCCACCAAAAAACACCTGGGACATTCCTAGAAATGCCTTCCATATGTGTCTTCTTCAGAAGAAGTCAGTAAATGCATAAAAGTATTGTAACCGGGCTTTGAGCATCCACTGATTCTCTGTGGACACTGTTTGTATTCTTGATCTCCATATCCACAATGCTTGTAGTGTAATAACTCCTTCTTCAATTTGGCTTTAAGTTTAAAGTTTTTGCAGAGTGTTGCAATCTTTTCTTCTTCTTCTTTTTCTTTTTTAATCTTCATAGCATCATCTAACATATGTGGTTCCTCTGGACAATTGGGATATTGACATTGCAAATACCTGAGCTTTTCCGGTTGTGATTCAATCACCATTCTGATGCGTGAACAATCTTCCCGCGTACACTTTGAATACATCCAAGGACATTGCATAAGACTGTGGTTATCCATGAAACATAATGGACAAACCTCTTTTGCTTCGACACATAATATTTGCTTCGCTTTGCCTTTAGAAAACATGGTGGATTTTGAGAAAGAAATATGTTGGTTTGGTTGAGAGGCACCCCTAGTTTGTCGTATTTATAACAAGAAAATAGGCGTTGGTAATTCAAACGGGCGCTTAAAGGAAAGTCGCGCGTTGTTACTACAAACGCCAACGAATAAATCTCTAACGACCCGATTTTGTTTCTCGACCTATAAATTTCTTTCCTCTCATCTTCAAATTCATCTCTTCTTCTTCTTCTTCTTATTTTTTGCTAAATCTCTCCCACTCTACAGAAATGTTTGTTAGAAAGTCCCAAGTTTACTGAAGAAGAGGATATAACTATATGCAAAGCATATTTTTTCCCCAGGGAAATCACTGGTGTATTTTATCAAGACGTTTATTTTTGGGATAACGTTTTTTCAATGTTCGTCTCACTGACGGGAAACCCAGGAAACCGAGATGCTCGTCGATTGCTTGCTCATTTTCAATCTATTAGGCTTGTTATTAGAGCACTGCTCGGTCGAACTCGCATGCGTTTCTATCTCAAGCATGTTTGTCAAGTTTAGTTGTCAAGACTATATGTATTGATTTCTAGACTACTTATAGCTAAGTCTCGGTTTATGACAGATTAGTGTAGTTGAGCTCCAGACTCCATGGTGATCATCTTACGAAGACGAAGAACTACTCGACGAACCAGTGGAACTTCATCCGACTAAAAGGTATGTGGAGACTTGAACTTATCTATCACTCAAAAGTCCATCTCTTTATCTCCTACTCTTGAGACAAATTCGTATAAATATGATAGTTTTCATGCATACACATTTGCTATTTCGAGCCGAGTTTACTCGCCTATATTTTTCTTGAAATACGTGTTGGTAAGCTTTCGCTTTAACAACTTTTCATCTTTATCCGTGACGAAATTCATGATGACGTTTCAATCTTGAAAATAGCTTTGATGATGATAGTCGTGAATAACGATTGTTATAACATTATAGAAGAATTTTTCAATGATTGAAATGTTGAGTTGAGATTATGTAACCAACTATGGATATAAGCATATATAGTGTGTTCGCACATTAGTGTATAAATCCATGTGACGGAAACCAATTGTGTGCACTTGTGCATGCGACATTGGTAAAGGAGACAGGTTGGGTACGCGTACGGGTACGCGTACTGGCGGAAGTTTTCTAACCGAAATTTATGCTGGATTTTGTAGTTTACAAACTGGAAAACCAGTCACCTCACGGAAGTTTTCGAACCGAAAATTTCTGATGAGTTCCCAAACTCAAATCCGGTTAGCTAAGGTACACGTACCCGTACGCGTACGCAAGCTGGTTATTTCTTAAATCGGAAGTTCGTGAACTTAAAACAATAAATCAATAAGGAATGCAATCTTTCAAACCGTAGCTATATTGTTCATGATTCGATTCAAGTGAATCAAACCGATTTTGTTTCAATTGTGTCTATGAATAAAGACCTAAGCAATTGAACAACTCTATCAACTAGTTCTTATGAGTCATTTGAACTAGTTATGAGAAAGACGAATATGGTTGATATGAAAGTACTCATATGGCTAACCTCGGTCAACTATTTGTGAACCAACCAAGTGTACACGTTTAGGTACGATTACTCAAACCTAAATGAAACACATTTCATTTGTGTATGACAAGCTATGTTTCGATCTAACGGTTGAAAGATATTAGCTTGGAGAAATCAGGTTTTTCATCTAACGGTGAATATTGAATGCTTTGTTACCAAGGTAACTTAGATTGCAAACCCTAATTTGAATATAAAGGAGACATTTAGAAAGTAGAAAAACTAATCCCCACACCTCCTGTGTGATACTAGTTAGTTTGCTATAGTCGATTCTCCTTTGAACTTAGATTTCTTCCCGAGACCCTGTAGGTTAACGACTGAAAGACTTCATTGGGATTGTGAAGCCAGACGAAATTAATTCTCTTGTAGTTCAGCGATCTGATCTTACCATTTTCTATCGTACGAGTTCAATTGAATAATTGACTTGAGAATTTATCTCCGGTAGGGCAAGATAAAAAGAAATCACAAACATCTTCGTCTCATCATTTGTGATTCCGCAACATCTTGTTTCGCGACCGTACGATTAAGATTGTTGTGAGGTAATTGATAATACTAGGTTTTTCTTCGGGAATATAAGTCTGGATTATCAATTAGTTCTTGTTCACCTTGATTTATCAAAAGACGGAATTAAAACTCTTAGGTCTATCTGTGGGAGACAGATTTACCTATCATAGACTTTTCTGTGTGATACAAATTTGTTTATTAAAGTCTTCGACTTTGGGTAGTAGAAACTCTTGGTTGTGGGTGAGATCAGCTAAGGGAATGAAGTGCGTAGTATCCTGCTGGGATCAGAGACGCAAGGAGCGCAACTGTACCTTGAATCAGTGTGAGATTGATTAGGGTTCAACTACAGTCCAGACCGAAGTTAGTTTGTAGTAGGCTAGTGTCTTTAGCGGCTTAATACAGTGTGGTGTTCAATCTGGACTAGGTCCCGGGGTTTTTCGGTATTTTCGGTCTCCCCGTTAACAAAATTATGGTGTCTGTGTTATTTTTATTCCGCATTATATTATTTTATATAATTGATATATCACAGGTTATGCGTTAAGATCAATCAATTAGAATATCCAACTTTTGGTTGTTGATTTAAATTGATTGACACTTGGATATTGGTATTTGGTACCATCCAAGTTATTATCCTTGTATTTGATAAAGACTCGCAGATTTCTATTTGCTTGAGTAAAGATCAAATCAAGTGAGAGAGATATTAACTCCTCGATATACTTTTCTCTAGATTGAGTCTGACTGTCTACTTGATTCTCTAGAAAGTATATTGGAGTTAGTCCATACAGATTGCTAATCGGAATATTGGGTGTGGTTGTTATATCCCCCGCTTTTTCAATTGGTATCAGAGCAGGCAAATACGTTTAAGACCTCAAAAGTTTATGTTTGTAGCGATCTGACTCTATGGACAATAAAGTCTCTATCAACGCTTTACCAGGAATAAATCACAATCTTAGAGAATGTTCTAAAATCCTTGTTATTCTACAAAGGAAGTTGGATGAACAGATCCAGATCAACCATGATCTTATTGCAAAACTTAAGGATTTGAAGTCTGTCAAAATTTCTTCAGTGATGATGAATAACTCTTGTAAGTCAAGTGTTAAACAAAGTACTTGTTTTGAAAAACTTGATAGAATGAAGAACTTCTTAAATAAGATTATTGATGTTGGCCCCTGTATGTTCTGTGAGTCCCTTTCTCACACTCAACATACGTGTACACTTTTTCAGGAAAGTATAAAAGTTGCAAGCAATCTTCAAAAGAAAGATGAACAATTGATTACTTATCTAAAAAGGTGTACAAAACTAAAAAGAAAACCTAATCAGGATAGTAGTGTTAGTATGGGAGTTTTTGCTTTAAAATCAACATCACCCTTTCAATGGTTTCTTGACAGTGGATGTAGCCGACATATGACTGGCGATCTTTCGTGCTTTGTTTCTACAAGCGACTTTGAAGGAGGTCCGATTACTTTTGGAGATGGAAGATGTTGCTACATTAGCAAGAAAGGTACAATCAAGCTTCTTGGCATTCCAGAAATCCATGATGTAGTATACATAAAAGGTATGACTGCGAATCTTATTTCTATTAGTAAATTTGTGACAAAGGCCACAAAGTTGTCTTCAATGCAAATGAATGTGACATTGTAGACAAAACTGGAAAAGTAATTTTTCAAGGAACTCGTGGTAAAAATAACTGTTATCTTCTTGATACTCAGTTTAGTAATTGTTGCAATTTGACTAAGGTGGAATCTACACATCTTTGGCATGAGCGTTTTGGTCGCATCAATTATCGCCTCTTAACTAAGATCATTAACAAGGAACTTGTTAGAGGCGTTCCCAAAATCAATGCAAATATTGACGGTGTATGTGGTTCCTGTCAAAAGGGTAAACAAAAGAAAGTTAACTATAATTCATCTCGAGACATTCTCATTAAAGCTCCACTTGATTAATTCATATGGATCTCTTCAGACCAATTCAACAATCTATTGTTGGAGGAAAGAAGTATGCTTTAGTCATGGTAGATGACTACACCAGATTCACTTGGGTAGCTTTCCTAGCTCATAAGAATGAAACCCTTGGTGAATTTAAGATTATTGTTAATAGAATCCAGAATGAACAAGGTCGCAAACTAAATAAAATTAGAAGCGGTCGTGACACTGAATTCAAAGACACCAAAGTATTTGAATTCTGTGACAAACTAGGATTATTCAACAATACTCACCACCTATCACTCCTCAGGCTAATGGGGTTGCTGAAAGAAAGAATAGGAATATTCAGGAAATGGCCAGGGTAATGCTCCATAACAAAAATATTCCTCTAAGATTTTGGGGAGAAGCTGTCTTCACAGCATGCTACTTGATCAACCGTGTCTACCTACGGTGTAAAACTCCAAACACTCCATATGAGTTGTGGCATGGTAGAAAACCCAACTTACACTATCTAAGAGTGTTCGGAAGTAAGTGATACATCCTGAAAGATCGAGAAAAAGGAGGAAAATTTGATGCTAAAAGTGATGAAGGTATCTTTCTTGGCTATGCATCTGATAGTCGTGGTTTCGAGTATTTAATCTCAGAACCCAAGTAATGATGGAATCCGCTAACGTTATCATTGATGATATTAGTGACTTTCACCATAACTTTTATCCTGCTGAGCTGCCTCCAATCGACACAACTGAGAAAGTCAAAGAAGTTTCGGATTCAGTAGAAGTTATACCTACTATTACTGATCCTGATCTCTCTAGTGACGAGGATAAAAATACTGATCAGAATGTTCCTGTTGAACAAGAACCTGTCCATCCACGTCACCTCTGGGTTCAAAGAAATCATGATCCAAATAGTATCATTGGAGGAAGAGATTCTACTGCAAAAACTAGAGGACAACTTCAAAATTTGTGCAATTTTGGTTGTTATCTGTCACATGTATAACCAAGAAATATTGATGAAGCTCTTAGCGATCCCATATGGGTGAATACAATGCATGAAGAGTTAAATCAATTTGAAAGACAAAACATATGGAAGATTGTACCTTGTCCTCCAAATGTCAACATTGTTGGCACCAAATGGATATTTAAGAACAAGTCCGATGAGTTTGGCACCATTGTCAGAAACAAAGCAAGACTTGTCGCAGGATACTCAGAAATCAAAGGAATTGACTTTGACGAAACCTTCGCTCCTGTGGCACGCCTTGAGTCCATCAGATTATTATTAGTTCATGCTTGTTTTCTTAAGGTAAAGCTATTTCAGATGGACATCAAATCCGCTTTTATAAAACGGAACCTTAAAGGAAGAAGTCTATGTATCTCAACCTAAGGTATTTGAAAACCCTGACTTCCCAGATCACGTTCTTAAACTTAATAAGGCGCTATATGGGTTGAAACAAGCACCTCGTGCCTGATTCGAAAAACTGACCTCATCTCTTCTTGGGAAAGGTTTTTTTGAGAGGAGGAGCTGATAAAACACTGTTTACCAAGTGGAGTGGAAAAGATGTTGTGATTGCTCAAGTTTATGTATATGATATCATTTCAAGCACATGCTTCTGGTCAGCAGACTACATGGCAATTCCCTTGGATCCTGCGTTCCACGCTTGTTTAGGCGACGGAGACAGTAAGAACACACACATATTGCTATCCAAGTGTCTTTTTTTTTCGATTGGCCAAATTGGTCAGGTCTTTTTTTTAAGTAACTCAATCACTTTATTTCATCCTAGCAGTAATAATAATTCGTTGTTAGTGACCCACCAAATCACTTAGAGAAACAATAGAAAAATATGGAAAAATAAAAATAGAAGGTGAAATGGTGACATTCTGAGATATGGTAACAATTATCATGTTATTTCTAACATCCGAGCTCTGTACGTCTTTTTAGTTAATGGGTTCCTCAACTCCTGCAACCACAATGGTTCCATCCACTTATATTGGTAGTGTCATCCTAAAGGCACAAATTTCTAGATTTCGAAGTTCATAAAGCAATTGGTTTTTCTATTTTTATATTATTTTATTTTTTTGGTAACTAAAGGCATCAAACAAACTTTACAAACATATAAATTCTCCCCCACACTTAAACTTTACATTGTCCTCAATGTAAAATTTAGTCATTCAAATTAAAGTTCAAGGTGGGAAATTCCGCTAATGATATGCAAAACCAAAGATAAAACTTTTAAAAATAAAAAGATAAAGATACAAAACCGGTGGGTTACCCTCCCACTTAGCACTTGGTTTAAAGTCGTTGGCCCGACTTTCTCCTTGTTTATTACGCCTTAGCCGGCTTCCAACACATTACGAAAATCTGATTGAATGCTACTTGGGTGTTTCCTTGCCTCAAAGATGTTGAAGTGTATGACTTCTTCGTCAAACTCCATAGTTAAGGTGCCATTGTGGACATCAATCTTCGTTCTAGAGGTACTCATAAATGGTCTACCCAACAGTAAAGGTGTAGACGAGGATGAATTAACATCACCCATGTCTAAAACGTAGAAATCCACTGGAAATATTAGTCCTTTTACCTGCACCAAAACATCCTCAACAATCCCTTTTGGGTAAACATTAGATTTATCGGCAAGTTGAATAACTATGCCGGTTTCCTTAAGAGGACCAAGATTTAAAGCATCATAAATTGAAGTAGGCATAACATTAATAGAGGCTCCTAAATATAGCATAGCTTTTATAAACCTCATTTTACCAATAGTACATGGAATAGTTAAACTACCGGTATCTTACAATTTAGGTGGGAGTTTATTTTTAAGATACGCCGAAGCGTTCTCCCCCGCACTCATTACTTCATTACCGGTTAGCTTGTGCTTGTTAGTGCACAATTCCTCTACAAACTTTGCATAGCGAGGAGTTTTGTTAATTACTTCGATGAGTGTAATATTCACTTGGACCTTCTTAAAAACATACCAAATATTTTTTTCTTGTTCCACCTTCCTATTAGCTTTTGCGAACCTTCCAGGAAAAGGTAGAGGAGGAACATAAGTAGAAACAAGAGGTTTAGAGTTGGACTTAGTTACCTCGGGAGTTTGGGGAAAATCTGCGTTCTTTTCCTTCAAAATTGGTTCCTTTGGGGCTTCTTCTTTACCCGAATTAGTAACTTAGGTTTGCACAAGTTGTGTACCACTTCCCAACGTAATAGCATTGACACCCTCTCTTGGGTTAAGAGGTTTGGAAGGGAGTTTCTCACCATTTTGTGCATGCAACTGATTAATCTCCTCGGCCATGAAACCAACTTGTGTTTGTAAGTCCTTGACTGCATCTTCCGTTCTTTGCATAAAAGATTTCAGCAACTCTTCCATATTCGACCCCAGATTTTGAGGTTGTTGTTGTTGCTGGAAATGTTGTTGTTGTGGTTGACCAACTTGTGCTCGCAAATCTATAATTGCATTATCCGTCTTCTGCTGATTTAAGTTCGCTAGTTGTTGATTTTTTTGTACCACGGATATTATAGCCTCTACCAAAGTAGCCATCTTTTTCAATTCTGAATTTTGGGCTTGTTGTGGTTGTTGCACTTGTTGTTGGAACTCACTCGGATGGTTGTAAATAGAACTTGTACTTGCAACTTGCTCGTAGGTATTGGAGTGAGTACCATACGGCTGAGTTGAGAAAATATCATTGACTTGCTCCACATTCTCATAAGCTTGGCATGATGGTTTCACAACCACGACTGCAATTTGTTGCATCATTGCCATCATATTGCTTATTGGTTGACACAATTCAATAATCTCGTCAAGTTGATTAACTCCCTTGATAGGTGGATCTGATCCACGACTTGAAAACTGTAGAGAGTTTGTAAACATACTCTCAATCAACTCTCTAGCTTGTGTCACCGTCTTGTTCATAAGTGCACCACCACTAGTAGCGTCAAGAAGATTCCTATCACTTGCTTGGAGACCTTCATAGAAGTATTGGATAATCATTGCGTCACTGAATTGGTGATGACGGCATCTTGCAATCAATCTCTTGTAACGTTCCCAGCATTCATACTATGTTTCACATCCCATCTGCGTAATTCCACTTATCTCTTTACGAATTTGAGCCGCTTTGGATGCAGGAAAATACCTTTCTAAGAAAAGTTTCTTCAATGCTGCCCATGTTGTAACACTACCAGGTGGTAAGTAATATAACTAATCTTTAGCTGCATCTAGCAAAGAGAAAGGAAAAGCACGCAACGTTCCTTCATCCGCATCAGCACCATTAGGTATCATGCTTGTGATTAACCATTGGAACTCCATTAGATGCTTGTTTGGATCTTCCCATGTAAATCCATGGAACTTTGGTATCTGACTGATCAACCTGGCTTAGTATCAAATGCAGTTGCTTCAATACACCATTGTTTTTGGTCCAACTTTTGAGAAGCTAGCTCCTTAAGTGCACGGTTTGCATCTCCCATCGCTCCTTTCAGTTTATATTTCAGTAAGGTACCTGAAACACAATTCTCAAAACAAAATTAAAAACAAAATGAAAATAAGAAAGGCTAAAATTTGAGCGATGTCGTATGTGTTAAAAATAATTTCACTTTCTCACTCAACTAAATTTAAATGAAGCAAAATTTGATAGTTGTCGTATGCGTCAAAAATAATTTCACTTTCTCACTCAACTAAATTTAAATGAAATATGTGGTAAGAAAGAGTTCGTTCACGCGGAGAGGCTTTTGTTTTTATAAAATTTCAGTTTCTTAGTAACCAAAGGGGGTATTTTTGTTTTAGCAAAGCAATAAAGATAATTGAAAGCAATAAAATATCAAAGTAATCAATAAGAAGAAGATATTTGTCACGGGATAATTCATTCACAAACATGTATTTTCATCAATGACTAGAATTGATAATTCAATCTCTCATTTACTAAAAGTCCTAGGATACCTTGATCGCAAGTATATCCCGCTAATTCCCTGATTTCATCACAACCACATTAAAAGATGTATATGTGAATTCTTCTTAGAAAGCAACCTAAAGTGTAAAATCATAACTAAGTTTAACTCTCTAAAAGCACTAAGTTTTATGGAATGAGACTAATCAAGGCAATCAAGCGTGTAAAGGCATTAATTCGATTTAACCAAGTTTATGATTCATTTGTGACTAGTAGGATATATCACTACAAGCACTACCCATAATTATGCTACTTAGAATCAGGGATAAACAACTTTTTCGTATTGAAAACCCTAATATAGCTTTAGAAATGAATGCAAATCGGATTGATTCCGGACCCAACCAAACAAACAATCAAATCATATGACAATGTAAACCATGAATCATAAACAATAAATTATTGAGACAAAACTAATGCATTGAATCAAGTATCATGTTGACAAATAAACTTTATCCCATAACCAATAATTGTATTTAGATACTCATAGCTATGGAGTTCATCATAATCAATAATCAAATGAAAAAGATGAAAACAAAATGAAAGCAAACCCTAATCGCTGCTCTGCAAAAACTCCAAGTAGAAAAATACGTGATCTCAAAAGAAGTAGAAGACCCTTTCTTTTGTACCTTTTCTCCAACTTCTAGAATTAGGTCCAATCTCCAAAGTCCAACACAAAGATGTCCACCAAGCCCATACATGAGAAATACCCATGTAGAATTTCGTCCAAAAACTGTCGCCGGAAAACTGGTAAAGGTGACGGAAGTTCGCCGTAAAAGTGATCGGAACTTAGCTCAGGTGACCGGCAAAGTCCACCCGGTCACCGGTCAAATTCAGTCAACCCGTTCAAAGGTAACTGAGTCAACTCGGTGATGTCATGAGTCAGAGTCTGAGTAAGAGCTGAGTCAGGATCTGACTGCCAGGACAAAGCTATCTTTCCAAGGCCAAAGTACTGTCGCACCATCTTGTCGCAACACTGATTCATATCCAGCCATGTTGGCGCTTCACCAGGCCACCACCTGCAACTGCATTCACCATTCCTTCCCTGTGTCCAGAAACACCAACAAAACCGCCAACTGTCTCCACCATGTTCAAGCCATTGTCGTACCACCAGACCCATCTTCTCTGCTTGCCAGTTCCACCTCTCATACTCATGCCATACTTCACTGCACATAAGCATTTCTTCAGCTCCATCTGCATCTTTACCGGCACCAACCCCAGTTGCGTTGCAACTGCATCATCATCGTAGCTCAAAGCAGACAACCCATTGCAGCATTCCATTGCAGTTCAGCCACACAAGGCCAAGGCATAACAACCTAATAACATCAGTAACACCAACCTATTCTTCTTTCTGCTCTTGTAGACTGCATCTGCAAACACTTCCATAATCTGAACACACACCATCAGTTGAGAATCACAAGCACAACCATCTCTTTCCACAACCTCATTCTTGTTCTCTTTCCATCTGAGCAGCTTCCATTCCCCAATTTTCATCTCAGCTTCCAGCTTCCATACCTCCATTCCACACCAATATCAACCTGTAATCTCCAGCAACTCCTCAGCATTAGCATCAACAACATCATAAACCCATATCGGCTTTAACTTCAGCTGCAACTTCATGTACTCCTGCAACACAGCATCACCAGTAAAAGCTTCCAACATTCCTCCTTATAATCAAGGTAATACTAACTGCAAAATAGGACACCATTGCCAGTTCCATAACCCGTAAAACCTAACATTCATCTAGGTCTGTAATCAGCAGCATACAGACTCAGCCGCCAACCCTTGTAACTCAACCATCATCTCTTCCACTGCACCACCAGATTTAATCCACAATCACCGGCTGAACCACTTTGTACCTGAAACCTAGTCATGCATCTATAAAGTTCAGGCCATCTAAACTCCAGAGCAATTCCTTCATGTTCTTCTCTGCATTAAGAATACCGAACTCATCCAAATCTTCAAGACTAACCCCAATTCTTCATCAGCTTAACCTGAATTGCAACAACAACCAGTGCAGACCTCCACCAGTGAACCATGTTCTCAGCACCATCTGAGCTGCAAGCTCTAGCATTTCCACTTCAGTGCATCACCACCATATTCATCTCAAAACCAGATCCAACACAAACCCATCAGCTCATATTCAGCTGTGTAACTTTCTTGGCATCATAATATGAATCTGAGCTTCTATGATTTCTCAAATTATCTCAAAGAAAAACCACCATCTCAGTATCTCATCAATCGAACCTCATCCACCAACAGCAACAAATTACGGCAAACTCTATTACCAGCATCACCTCTTCTCTGCAAACCCCAACTCCAAAGATTCTTCTGCATCTGAACTTGAAACCCTCGAATTCGACAATCCCATCTTCGATTTCTTCTCGATCTGTAATAGAAAATTCACAGCAGAACCTATTTTCCCGTCAATTGAACACATCGAACCCTAATTCTTCACTGTAACCTTTTCTTTATCATCTGAGTCACCTATTTATTTTACCATCAATAGTACCTCCATTCCTTTCTTAATCCATCTTCTTCTTTCTCTGAATTTCTGAACTTCTCTCAGACAGCAGCCACATCCATTTTTCTCTCTCTGTCTTGATTTTGAGAATATAATGATAAAGAGAATGATTGAGAAACCCTGAAATCTAGGACTAGGTAGGAACCAGAATTGATATAGGCACCCTACAAAATGATATAAACCACCATCTGGAAGCCCATGAGCTTTCCTTTGAACCAGAGCTAGCGCCCCCTTATCGTTGACTTGACTTTACATGACACTCGTCGTTGAACGCTTTCTACTCCTCGAATCCTTCCATCAACAACAGCCGTCTCTTATTTCTCAGATTCACTTCTTATTTTCAATTTCTCTTCATCACTAAAGTTGTCATGCTTTTCAGACAGAAATGAAGAAATAAAAGCAAATAAGGAGAAATGATTTCGCCTCCAACAACAGTTGAATTTGAGATGACACTTTTGCCCTGTTTCTTCTTCTTTTATTTCAAATGACTCCAAAGTACCTAAACACTCAAAAGCAATCATGAGATACATAATTTACAAGAAAACTTAGCAAAGAAAGCATAAACAGTAGATAAATATTAAGGTGTTTTAGACACCTATCATATTCCCCCACACTTAGACTTTGCTAGTCCTCGAGCAAATCAAACAAAACAATTCTAAAACATACATACAACTCCGTGTCGTCGAGGCTACGGTTACTCTTAGCATAAATAACAAGCCTTTGTACCCCCTAGGTTCCCCTAGTGGACGATTTTTAGTCTCGTGAAGGTTTACAAGAGGTTTACCTACAAAACCTATATTTCCAACTCCGACTACCTGTGACAAATTTATGAACGAATCCAAAATGGCTACAGGAGAAGGCACTCTGATGCGAATCCAAATTAATAAATATGTAAACAAAGCTCTACTAAGAAAGTCGAACAAACCTCAATACTCGGAATCTAACTAACCACAATCACACATGAATAGATTAAGAAGATGGATATGGAGATAGATGTTTGCGAATGTTGACTAAGTGAAAGGTGTTTCCCATATCTGTCTGAAGGTTACTGCCAAGATGAACCTATGCATCCTAATGGATTGAGATACTGGTCTGAATTCTAGTATCAACACAACTGGCATATACAAGGGAACAAACGGTCGATAATCTTAATTCTAGATCAATTCAGCTGGCATATACAAGGGAACCAACGATCGATTTTATTAATAGAACAACAATAACATTTTTTTTTTCACTTTTTTTTTTTTCACTTGACAACATGATTGGATCTTCTGGATCCAAGCGCATGCTTCTTGTCAGCACACTACATGGTCAGTCCCTTGGATCCTGCGTTCCACGCTTGTTTAGGCGACGGAGACAGGGAGAACACACACATATTGCTATCCAAGTGTCTTTTTTTTTTCGATTGGTCAGGGTTTTTTTTTTAGTAACTCAATCACTCTATTTCATCCTAGTAGTAATAACAATCGATGTTAGTGACCCACCAAATCACTTAGAGAAACAATAGAAAAATGTGGAAAAATAAAAATAGAAGGTGATATGGTAACAACTATCATGTTATTTCTAACACCTGAGCTCTGTACGTCTTTTTAGTTAATCGGTTCCTCAACTCTTGCAACCAAAATGGTTCCATCCACTTATATTGGTAGTGTCATCCTAAAGGCACAAATTTCTAGATTTCGGAGTTCATAAAGCAATTTTTTTTTCTTTCTATTTTTCTATTTTTTTTATAACTAAAGGCATCAAACAAACTTTACAAACATATAAATGCTCCCCCTCACTTAAACTTTACATTGTCCTCAATGTAAAATTTAGTCATTCAAAGTAAAGTTCAAGGTGGGAAATTCCGCAAATGCTATGCAAAAACAAAGATAAAACGTTTAAAAATAAAAAAAGATAAAGATAAAGATACAAAACCGGTGGGTTGCCTCCCAATTAGCGCTTTAAAGTCGTCGGCCCGACTTTCTCCTTGTTTATTACGCCTTCGTCGGCTTCCAACACATTGTGGAAATCTGATTGAATGCTACTTGGGTGTTTCCTTGCCTCAAAGATGTTGAAGTGTATGACTTCTTCGTCAAACTCCATAGTCAAGGAGCCATTGTGGACATCAATCTTTGTTCTAGCGGTACTCATAAATGGTCTACCCAACAGTAAAGGTGTAGACGAGGATGAATTAACATCACCCATGTCTAAAACGTAGAAATCCACTGGAATAGTCCTTTTACCCGCACCAATATATCCTCAACAATCCCTTTTTGGGTAAACACTAGATTTATCGGCAAGTTGAATAACTATGTCGGTTTCCTTAAGAGGACCAAGATTTAAAGTATCATAAATTGAAGTAGGCATAACATTAATAGAGGCTCCTAAATATAGCATAGCTTTTATAAACCTCGTTTTACCAATAGTACATGGAATAGTGAAACTACCGGGATCTTTCAATTTAGGTGGGAGTTTCTTTTTAAGATACGCCGAAGCGTTCTCCCCCGCACTCATTACTTCATTACCGGTTAGCTTGTGCTTGTTAGTGCACAATTCCTCTACAAAATTTGCATAGCGAGGAGTTTTCCTAATTACTTCCATGAGTGGAATATTCACTTGGACCTTCTTAAAAACATCCCAAATATGTTTATCTTGTTCTACCTTCCTATTAGCTTTTGCGAACCTGCCAGGAAAAGGTAGAGGGGGAACATAAGTAGAAACAAGAGGTTTAGAGTTGGACTTAGTTACCTCGGGAGTTTGGGGAAAATATGCGTTCTTTTCCTTCAAAATTGGTTCCTTTGGGGATTCTTCTTTACCCGAATTAGTAACTTCGGTTTGCACAAGTTGTGTACCATTTCCCAACGTAATAGCATTGACACCCTCTCTTGGGTTAAGAGGTTTGGAAGGGAGTTTCTCACCATTTTGTGCATGCAACTGATTAATCACCTCGGCCATGAAACCAACTTGTGTTTGTAAGTCCTTGACTGCATCTTCCGTTCTTTGCATAAAAGATTTCAGCAACATTTCCATATTCGACCCCTGATTTTGAGGTTGTTGTTGTTGCTGGAATTGTTGTTGTTGTGGTTGACCAACTTGTGCTCGCAAATCTCTAATTGCATTATCCGTCTTCTGCTGATTTAATTTCACTAGTTGTTGATTTTGTTGTACCACGGACATTAGAGTCTCTACCAAAGTAGCCATCTTTGCCAATTCTGAATTTTGGGCTTGTTGTGGTTGTTGCACTTGTTGTTGGAACTCACTCGGATGGTTGTAAACAGAACTTGTACTTGTAACTTGCTCGTAGGTATTGGAGTGAGTACCATACGGCTGAGTTGAGAAAATAGCATTGACTTGCTCCACATTCTCATAAGCTTGGTGTGATGGTTTCACAACCACGGCTGCAATTTGTTGCATCATTACCATCATATTGCTCATTTGTTGACGCAATTCAATAATCTAGTCAAGTTGTTTAACTCCCTTGATAGGTGGCTCTGATCCACGACTTGGAAACTGTAGAGAGCTTGTATACATACTCTCAATCAACTCTCTAGCTTGTGTCACCGTCTTGTTCATAAGTGCACCACCACTTGCAGCGTCAAGAAGATTCCTATCACTTGCTTGGAGACCTTCATAGAAGTATTGGATAATCATTGCGTCACTGAATTGGTGATGACGGCAGCTTGCAACCAATGTCTTGTAACGTTCCCAACACTCATACAATGTTTCACATCCCATCTGCGTAATTCCACTTATCTCTTTAAGAATTTGAGCCGCTTTGGATGCAGGAAAATACCTTTCTAAGAAAAGTTTCTTCAATGCTGCCCATGTTGTAACACTACCAGGTGGTAAGTAATATAACTAATCTTTAGCTGCATCTAGCAAATACAAAGGAAAAGCACGCAACATTCTTTCATCCGCATCAACACCATTAGGTATCATGCTTGTGATTAACCATTGGAACTCCATAAGATGCTTGTTTGGATCTTCCCATGTAAATCCATGGAACTTTGGTATCTGACTGATCAACCCTGGTTTAATATCAAACGTAGAAGTTGCTTCAATACAACATTGTTGTTGGTCCAACTTTTGAGAAGCTAGCTCCTTAAATGCACGGTTTGCATCTCCCATCGCTCCTTTCGGTTTGTATTTCAGTAAGGTACCTGAAACACAATTCTCAAAACAAAATTAAAAACAAAATGAAAATAAGAAACCAAAACAAATTAACAACCGCTGCCTCCCCGACAGCGGCGCCAAAATTTGAGCGATGTCGTATGCGTCAAAAATAATTTCACTTTCTCACTCAACTAAAATTAAATGAAGTAAAATTTGATAGATGTCGTATGCGTCAAAAATAATTTCACTTTCTCACTCAACTAAATTTAAATGAAGTATGTGGTAAGAAAGAGTTCGTTCCCGCGGAGAGGCTTTTGTTTTTATAAAATTTCAGTTTCTTAGTAACCAAAGGGGGTATTTTTGTTTTAGCAAAGCAATAAAGATAATTAACAGCAATAAAATATGAAAGTGATCAATAAGAAGAAGATATTGGTCACGGGATAATATCATTCACAAACATGTATTTTCATCAATGAATAGAATTGATAATTCAATCTCTCATTTACTAAAAGTCCTAGGATACCTTGATCGCAAGTATATCCCGCTAATTCCCTAATTTCATCACAACCACATTAAAAGATGTATATGTGAATTCTTCCTAGAAAGCAACCTAAAGTGTAAAAGCATAACTAAGTTTAACTCCCTAAAAGCACCAAGTTATATGGAATGAGACTAATCAAGGCAATCAAGCGTGTAAAAGCACTAATTCGATTTAACCAAGTTTATGATTCATTTGTGACTAGTAGGATATATATCACCACAAGCACTACCCACAATTATGCTACTTAGAATCAGGGATAAACAACTTTTTCGTATTGAAAACCCTAATATAGCTTTAGAAATGAATGCAAATCGGATTGATTCCGGACCCAACCAAACAAACAATCAAATCATATGACAATATAAACCATGAATCATAAACAATAAATTATTAAGACAAAACTAACGCATTGAATCAAATATCATGTTGAGAAATCAACTTTATCCCATAACCAATAATTGTATTTAGCTACGCATAGTTATGGAGTTCATCATAATCAATAATCAAATGAAAAAGATGAAAACAAAATGAAAGAAAACCCTAATCGCTGCTCTCCAAAACTCCAAGTAGAAAAATACGTGATCTCAAAAGAAGTAGAAGACCCTTTATTTTGTAGCTTTTCTCCAACTTCTAAAATTAGGTCCAATCTCCAAAGTCCAACACAAAGATGTCCACCAATCCCATACGTGAGAAATACCCATGTAGAATTCCGTCCAAAAACTGTCGCCGGAAAACTGGTAAAGGTGCCGGAAGTTCGCTGTAAAAGTGATCGAAACTTAGCTCAGGTGACCGGCAAAGTCCACCCGGTCACCGGTCAAATTCAGTCAACCCGGTCAAAGGTCACTGAATCAACTCGGTGATGTCATGAGTCAGAGTTTGAGTAAGAGCTGAGTCAGGATCTGACTGCCAGGCCAAAGCTATCTTGCCAAGGCCAAAGTACTGTCGCGCCATCTTGTCGCAACACTGATTCATATCCATCCATGTTGGCGCTTCACCAGGCCACCACCTGCAACTGCATTCACCATTCCTTCCATGTGTCCAGAAACACCAACAAAATCGCCAACTGTCTCCACCATGTTCAAGCTATTGTCGTACCACCAGACCCATCTTCTCTGCTTGCCAGTTCCACCTCTCATACTCAGGCCATACTTCACTGCACATAAGCATTACTTCAGCTCCATCCGCATCTTTACCAGCACCAACCCCAGTTCCGTTGCAACTGCATCATCATCGTAGCCCAAAGCAGACAACCCATTGCAGTAATCCATTTCAGTTCATCCACACAAGGCCAAGGCATAACAACCTAATAACATCAGTAACACCAACCTGTTCTTCTTTCTGCTCTTGTAGACTGCATCTGCAAATACTTCCATAATCTGAACACACACCATCATTTGAGAATCACAAGCACAACCATCTCTTGCCACAACCTCATTCTTGTTCTCTTGCCATCTGAGCAGCTTCCATTCACCAATTTTCATCTCAGCTTCCAGCCGCCATACCTCCATTCCACACCAATATCAACCTGTAATCTCCAGCAACTCCTCAGCATTAGCAGCAACAACATCATAAACCCATATAGGCTTTAACTTCAGCCGAAACTTCATGTACTCCTGCAACACAGCATCACCAGTAGAAGCTTCCAACATTCCTCCTTATAATCAAGTCAATACTAACTGCAAATTAGGACACCATTGCCAGTTCAGTAACCCGTAAAACCTAACATTCATTTAGGTATGTAATCAGCAGCATACAGACTCAGCCGCTAACCCTTGTAACTCAACCATCATCTCTTCCACTGCACCACTAGATTTAATCCACAATCACCAGCTGAACCACTTTGTACCTGAAACCTAGACATGCATCTATAAAATTCAGGCCATCTAAACTCCAAAGCAATTCCTTCATGTTCTTCTCTGTATTAAGAATACTGAACTCATCCTAATCTTCGAGACTAACCCTAATTAATCATCAGCTTAACCTGAACTGCAACAACAATCAGTGCAGACCTCCACCAGTGAACTATGTTCTCAACACCATCTGAGTTGCAAGCTCTAACATTTTCACTTCAGTGCATCACCACCATATTCATCTTCAAAACCAGATCCAACACAAACCCATCAGCTCAGATTCAGCTTTGTAACTTTCTTGGCATCATAAAATGAATCTGAGCTTCTCTGATTTCTCAAATTAACACAAACCCAAATCTCAAAGAAAAACCACCATCTCAGCATCTCATCAATCGATCCTCATCCACCAACAGTAACAAATTACGGCAAACTCTATCACCAGCATCACCTCTTCTCTGCAAACCCTAACTCCAAAGATTCTTCTGCATCTGAACTTGAAACCCTCGAATTCGACAATCCCGTCTTCAATTTCTTCTCGATCTGTAACAGAAAACTCACAGCAGAACCTATATTCCCGTCAATTGAACACATTGAACCCTAATTCTTCACTGTAACCTTTTCTTTATCATCTGAGTCACCTCTTGATTTCACCATCAATAGTACCTCCATTCCTCTCTTAATCCATCTTCTTCTTTCTCTGAATTTCTGAATTTCTCTCAGACAGCAACCACATCCATTTTTCTCTCTATGTCTTGATTTTGAGAAGATAATGATAAAGAGAATGATTGAGAAACCCTGAAATATGGGACTAGGTAGGAACCAGAATTTATATATGCACCCTACAAAATGATACAAACCATCATCTGGCATCCCATGAGCTTTCCTTTGAACCAGAGCTAGCGCCCCCTTATCGTTTACTTGACTCCGCATGGCACTCGCCGTTGAACGCTTTCTACTCTTCGAATCCTTCCATCAACAGCATCCGTCTCTTATTTCTCAGATTCACTTCTTCTCTTCAATTTCTTTTCATCACTAAAGCTGTCATGCTTTTCAGACAGAAATGAAGAAATAAAAGCAAATAAGGAGAAATAATTTCGCCTCCAACAACAGTTGAACTTCAGGTGACACTTTTGTCCTGTTTCTTCTTCTTTTATTTTAAATGATTCAAAAGTACCTAAACACTCAAAAGCAATCATAAGATACATAATTTACAAGAAAACTTAGCAAAGAAAGCATAAACAGTAGATAAATATTAAGGTGTTTTAGACACCTATCAGACAAGACCAGTGCAATTCGCATAAAAGAAAATCCAGTTGAGCACTCAAGGACTGACATAAGGTATCATTTTATTCGATATCTTTACGAAAATGGTATCATTAATATGGAATTTATCCCCTCGGAACAACAATTGGCTGATATTCTCACCAAACCATTAGATACTGCTACGTTTCAAAACTTACGGCAGTCTATTGGTGTTGTTCTAGTTCGTTAAGTTGTCCATAACTCCTGCCCCTGCTCTTATCTCGATCTTTTGGGCAATTGAGTTTGGAATATCTTGAGGTGTAAGGTACTTTTGTACATTTGTTTCTAGTAGATGTATCTTCTTAGTATCTCAGTATCTTCTTGAAAATCCTTCTTTTCTTGAAAAAGTAAGGTCGCTCTTGTTGTTCTTTCGGGAATGCCATCAAACGGGGGAGAGTTCTTTTGAACTTGCGCTTAATTTCCATATTTTGTGGGGAGTGCGGTTGTGGAATTTTGAGGAGTTATCTTGTATCTTTATAAACTCCATGATGAATGCATTTAGCTTCGGCTATATGATTGCATCTGAACAAGTTGATATGTACTTTTCTTTTGTCTTGAAGTGTCTCCATGAAAATTTCATTAGGATCCCGTTTTCGTACCTTTACTAATTTTATTGACAAAAAGCGGGAGAATTAATGTGTAGTTCACACTACATATACATATGGTTTTCGGATCATTATGTAAGGGGGAGAGGTTTTCGTGTTGAGACGAAGTATTGACTAAGGGGGAGTGATACATATCACCATAGTATCGTTGTCGAAGTTGTGATATAAGAACTTTGATACTGCTTAATAATACTATGACACTGTATAACAATGATCGAGAGCTTTTGTTTTCTCATTGTTATAGCTACGGATCTTCAACAACTATGATGCTGAATTGAACATCTATGGAATCATGGGAGTACTTGGAAAAGACGAAGTTTTCAAGTAACGTTGAAGCACCAAGGAGATCAAGCATGTGGACGAGAAGCTACAAAGTTTTATTTATTTTGTAATCCATATGTATTGATAGTTTTGCCACAAAAATTGACAACGGGAGATTGTTAGAGCACTGCTAGGTCGAACGCGCATGCGTTGCTATCTCAAGCATGTTTATCAAGTTTAGTTGTAAAAACTATATGTCTTGATTTCTAGATTACTTATAGCTAAGTCTCGGTTTAGGACAGATTAGTGTAGTTGAGCTCCAGACTCCATGGCGATCATCTTACGAAGACGAAGAACTACTCGAGGAACCAGTGGAATTTCATCCGACTAAAAGGTATGTGGAGACTTGAACTTATCTATCACTCAAAAGTCTATCTCTCTATCTCCTACTCTTGAGACAGAGTCGTATAAGTATGATAGTTTTCATACATACAAATTTGCTATTTCGAGCCGAGTTTACTCGCCTATCTTTTTCTTGAAATACGTGTTGGTAAACTTTCGCTTTAACCACTTTTCATCTTTATCCGTGACGAAAGTCATGATGACGTTTCAATCTTGAAAATAGCTTTGATGGTGATAGTCGTGAATAACGATTGTTATAACATTATAGAAGAATGTTTCAATGATTGAAATGTTGAGTTGAGATTATGTAACCAACTATGGATATAAGCATATATATAGTGTGTTCGCGCATTAGTGTATAAATCCATGTGCCGGAAACCAATTGTGTGCACTTGTGCATGCAACATTGGTAAAGGAGACAGGTTGGGTACGCGTACCTGTACGCGTACTGGCGGAAGTTTTCTAACCGAAAATTTCTGCTGGAGTTTGTAGTTTACAAACTGTAAAACCAGTCACCTTAGGTACGCGTACTGACGGAAGTTTTCGAACCGAAAATTTATGCTGAGTTTCCAAACTCAAATCGGAAGTTCATGAACTTAAAACAATAAATCAATAAGGAATGCAATCTTTGCAAACCATAGCTATATTGTTCATGAATTGATTCAAGCGAATCAAACCGATTTTGTTTCAATTGTGTCTATGAATAAAGACCTAAGAAATTGAACAACTCTATCAACTAGTTCTTATGAGTCATTTGAACTAGTTATGATAAAAGATGAATATGGTTGATATGAAAGTAATCATCTGGCTAACCTCGGTTAACTATTTATGAACCAACCAAGTGTACACGTTTAGGTACGGTTACTCAAACCTAAATGAAACACATTTCATTTGTGTATGATAAGCTAAGTTTCGATCTAACGGTTGAAAGATATTAGCTTGGATAAATCACGCTTTTCATATAACGATGAATATTAAATGCTTTGTTACCAAGGTAACTTAGATTGCAAACCCTGATTTGAAAATTATATAAAGAAGACATCTAGCAAGTGGAAAAAATAATCCCCACACCTCCTGTATGATACTAGTTAGTTTGCTAGAGTCGATTCTCCTTTAACCTTAGGTTTCTTCCCGAGACCCTGTAGGTTAACGACTGAAAGACTTCATTGGGATTGTGAAGACAGACGAAACTACTTCTCTTGTAGTTGAGCAATCTGATATTGCCATTTTCTATCGTACGAGTTCAATTGAATAATTGACTTGAGATTATATCTCCGATAGGGCAAGATAAAAAGAAATCACAAACATCTTCGTCTCATCATTTGTGATTTCGCAACATCTTGTTTCGCTACCATACGATTAAGATTGTTGTGAGGTGATTGATAATACTAGGCTGTTCTTCGGGAATATAAGTCTGGATTATCAATTGGTTCTTGTTCACCTTGATTTATCAAAATACGGAACAAAAACTCTTAGGTCTATCTTTGGGAGATAGATTTACCTATCATAGACTTTTCAGTGTGATACGGATTTGTTTATTAAAGTCTTCGACTTTGGGTCGTAGCAATTCTTGGTTGTGGGTGAGATCAGCTAAGGGAATCAAGTGTGTAGTATCCTGCTGGGATCAGAGACGTAAGGAGCGCAACTGTACCTTGAATCAGTGTGAGATTGATTAGGGTTCAACTACAGTCCAGACCGAAGTTAGTTTGTAGTAGGTTAGTGTATGTAGCGGCTTAATACAGTGTGGTGTTCAATCTGGACTAGGTACCGGGGTTTTTCTGCATTTGCGGTTTCCTCGTTAACAAAATTCTGGTGTCTGTGTTATTTCTATTACGCATTATATTTTGTTATATAATTGAAATATCACAGGTTGTGAGTTAAGATCAATCAATTAGAATATCCAAACTTTGGTTATTGATTTAAATTGATTTACACTTGGATATTGGTCTTTGTTACCATACAAGTTATTATCCTTGTATTTGATAAAGACTCGCAGATTTCTATTTGCTTGAGTAAAGATCAAATCAAGTGAGAGAGATATTAACTCCTCGATATACTTTTCTCTAGATTGAGTCTGACTGTCTAGTTGATTCTCTAAAAAGTATATTGGAGTTAGTCCATACAGATTTTTAATCGAAATATTGGGTGTGATTGTTATACCCCCCGCTTTTTCACTTGTACTACAACCATTTATTGCTCTGGTAATGGAAATTGGTCGAGAAAAGTTTTTAGGTGTAACTGGAGATGAAGTGATCCAAACATCTCTTGAAAATTGGGAGGATGCTCATGGTAAACCTTTTCTTTATGAAGGGTGTTTCGGAATTCTAAAAGATGGACCATCTCAAGCACATCGTTAGCACACTCGAGTGTCGCTTCCGGTCTTTACAATGGAAGAATACGTTACTCTTGTTCGATGTTGGTTACATCGTATGATGAGACCAATGAACCATGACCATTTCCGGGAAAGAGTATTGGGACATTTTGTAGCATCGCGGAACGAAACCATAAGAAACAATAAGATCCTAGAACTAAGAATTGCATTCATCAGTAAGGAAGTCAAATATTATATGGAAGTTTTGTGGATGGTTCACCGTAGCAATTCGGGACTTTCCAACGAAGAACTGGTGAGTATCTTATTACCTTTGTCCTCATGGACTCAACTGCGTCATAAATATCTGAACTTGTTGTTTGTTTTACAAAAAACCGTCGCTCATACCAAGTTTACTGAAGAAAGCGGAAGAGAGTTTAAGCATTTTGAATGTTATGAACTCTACAGAGAGAATGTCGTTGGATTTGATGTAGTTTGATATTTTTTTTGTTGTGGTTTATTAAAATGTAGTTTGATGTTATTTGCAAGTTTAAATTGTAATAAATTTCGCTAATCTTAAGTGGAAGTCTATTTTCATTCATTGATGCCAATTATACAATATATAAACTTAGGCAATAATAAAACGTACTAAACAACTTCAATAAAATCGAGTACAAGTTTTGGCCTCCTGTTTATCTTCATTTGACGCATCTTCCATCAACGCGCTCTTTGACAGTTTCGCCTTTGTTTTTGAATTTTTTGTTGTTAACTTTCAAAACTGGAACTCTTCTTTTCCTTTTAGTGGAACATTTTCTTGGAGCAACTTCAAAAACTTGCACTCCTCTTTTACAATTTTCAATCTTTTTAAAACTCCTACATATCTTAGAAACAACAGCTTCAAGTTTTGTATCGCAAAAAAGTGTGATCGCCTTTTCAGCCATTTTAGAAGAGAAAATTCAAGAGAAGTGAATTTGGTGTGAGTGAATTGTTTGAAGATGGTGGTAATTTATAGAGGTAAAAAGTGAAATTCGAATTTAAAAAAACTACCTGTTGGCGGGTTTAGCGAAAACGCCAGCGTGTTATCTTCAAGCGCCGCGTTTGTTCATCCTTCGCCAGCATTATACCTTCCTGCGCCAGCGTTTGTGCCACGAACGCGCGCCTGGTTATTTACCGCCCACTGATTTACCATAGTGGAAAACCGAGTTTGGCTATCCACGTGTCTGAACAAAAGATTTTATTTGGCCATTGCCGTAGGAATTGCCCTAAAGGGAAAAAAAATGTTGTAGGGTGTAAGTACTATGTTCAATCAGGATGGTTTCTCCCGATTTCCACTCATCTATAATACAAAACAGAATGGATTTTTGAGCTTGGACGTACGGATAACATTTTGGGAGACAAACATTACATCCGACTATCCCAGTCTCATCTCAACCAAAGACTTCTAACGGATGTAAGAGTTGTAACATCTTTTGATCATGAATATACTTTGAGTGGGTTCCCTCATAATTAGGTTCATAAATAAAAGAGATATTTTGTAAAAGGGTCGTATCTTTAATACCTAATTAGGATTTGGATCGTAAAACATGCAGTTGATGCAAAAGGGTCGAAGACTAACTTTGACCATCTATTTTACTTATCAAAATGCCCTCTAGACCAGTTAAATGACGGATATGCTAAGCCAGTTAAAAACTTAACCAAGATACACTGCAACATTTCATCGAACATGTTACCTGCATATTCTGACACATTAATGAACAACAAAATTTCCATCTAAACAGTAAGCAGATCTCGACCTAACAAACCACGAATTCAAAAGAGAAATAAACTGAGAAGATAAAAGATACGAAATGAGATGCCTTTTCCAATTTTGTTTCAAACCTATAAAGAGATTTTTCACAAATCCATGTTGTCAGGCACTAAACTAAGCTACAATTTTATTCCCATAGATTCTTCTCGGCGGCTGGAAAATGATTTTTTTATGTTCCATAGGATTTTGAAGATTGAGGTACAATAGCTTGAATAAGCTTTTAGTTTGATTTGTACCTATTGAATTCAGGAGACAAATTTCCCTCTCTTTGGTTAGAGTTCATGAATGGTTTGGTTGTTTTTTGTTTTAGCGCACAAGAGATCTGCAAAGCTTTTGAGTTTTCTATAGGACAAAAAAGGATACAAAGAAGGAAGACTTGGGTTTAAAGTAGATGGTAGTTGCGGGGAATGATGAAGTTGATGGTGAACAACAGTTTTGTGGTTCGCAGTTGATTATAATCGGAAAAAGGAGAAGATGAAGGAAGGGAAGAAGAAGACGGTAACGAATGTGATATCCAAACATTTTGTCAATATTTACACGGTCAACATAGTCCACTAATGGTTAGGGTGTTTGGAAAATAAAATCAGTCAATTAACAATGTTCTAACGGTCAACGGTCAGTCTACGACCCTTTTACATCAACTGCATCTTTTACGACCCAGACCCTAACTAGGTATTAAAGATACGACCTTTTACAAAATACCTCTAAATAAAAATTAAATATATTTTCTTGAATGGGTTTTTGAGCTTGGAGGAACGGACAGATAAAATTTTCGAAGACAAACATTGCATCCGACTATCCCAGTCTCGTCTTAGCCAAAGACATCTGACGGATGTAAGAGTTGTAACATCTTTTCATCGGGAATATACTTTGAGTGGGTTCCTTCATAATTAGGTTCATAAATAAAAATTAAATATATTTTCTTTAAACCATTAGCTTTAATTATCTCATTGTTTACATTATATTCTTCATCTACAAATAAATAAATATTTTAATAAATTGATAGATAAAACACCAAAAAAAAATCTTCAAAATCATGAGTCACAAATTTCAATTAAATCCACAAAATTAAATGAAAACTAACAGGGTGTTAGTCCTCAAGGGAGTTGGGGGAGTTGGATGTAGTTTGGTTTTCTCCTGTTAGTCGTGGGGGAGTTCGAAGGAGTCTCTCAAAATCCATGTTAGTCGTGGGAGAGTTTAGAAGAGTCTCCCAAACTCCCTAGAAAACCATGTTAGTCGTTGGGGAGTTTGAAAGAAAATCTTAAACTCCCTATTAGTGGTAAAAACTAGAATGCTAGGGAGTTGGTATTTTTTGGGGAGTTCTAAGGAGTTTACAGTGTATTTTCCTCCCACTCCAAATCTCTCAAAAGAGTAGAGATTTTGGGAGAGTCTCTCAAACTCCCTACACTCAAAACACCAAACTCTCTCAAACTCCCTATACTCTCTTACACTCCCTCAAAATCCCCAAAATTCAAAATACATTAAACTCTCCCCAACTCACTCGTGGTAAAGTTATTCTCCAGTCATTGAAGAATTGTACATGAAAACACCAACTATAGAGAAAATCCATGATAAACAATTATCTTTTTATTTAAATCATGCATCAGAATAAAATTAAATAAAAGAAAAAATAGTAAAAAAATATAAGTAATTTATAAAGAACAAAATCTTATACCATGCCCAGATGAGAAATAAATCAAAGCGCAAAATCGTTGATATGAAGACGTTTAGCGAAAGAATCGCAACCACCAATCTCATTTCTATGAATTTTCCGCTTCGATTGATAAACATGTGCAAAGAATCAGAATTACATAATGAGTTGTGCATGTCTCCTCAGCCACGTCTGATACATAAAATCCTTGAATGGCCTTCTCCAAAATTTTCAGTTGACATGAGATAGAAAATCAAGAGTGAATTAAAAACCCATTCGGTTGATATATAATCTACATCACTTGGAAATTTGAACGGTTTCATTAACTTATGTGAAGTAAAAATCAAAGTTGTGGTGGGGATGTATGAAATTTTAAGGAAGTTGTTAGTTCGAAAAAATGAGTAATTTTTGGGGAAGCGAAATAAAGGCTCACGCAAAATTTGGACTGAAATATCGTCAGAATGTTCATTTATTTTAATAGCTTCTACGCAGGACAGATGTCAACCTTTTTTCACTCTAATTTTTCATATTTTGATTTTGGAATGATAGGGAAGCAGATGTACGAATAATATCATACACATGTACAGACCATCTGTATTAATCTTAAAAATATTACTAAGAACAAATAAAAAAATATGCTGGACTCGGCCTAACCAGAAGATACATTAGAGGCCAACTATATTGCCGCTAGAGGCAACAGTTAAATACCACGTTACCCCTTTTCCTTTTTTTTTTTTATAAATATTATTAGAACACGATATTATAGGTGATTTAGGTTGCGTTCAGGATTCACCATGTTAGTAGATAATGTTGCAATAAGTGTCGGTATGGCACGGGTTATTTCTAGAATTTTGGTGATGTATATGGCTAATTTTATTACGTTTGCTTAGATATTATTTTTGCTGGAAATAAAATAGAGAATTGTCTCAGAATTGAATGATTAAAAGGCTGGAAAAAAAATTACATCAGCCGTAAACAGTGTCGTTACGGCACATGGTTTCGTTCAGCATAATGATCTGAATACAACACAAAACAATATCAAAGACCACCAATTTTTAGGGATCGACTAAAAAAGTTATTATTTTAGGGAAAAATAAAATAATTTTACCTGGCATGTTTATCAGAGATTATTACTTTAATCGATTACAAATGTAACCAAATTTATATTTATTTGGATGATAAATATCTTAGATTTTTATAGTTACAAATTCTCATGAGATCAAATAATTTTACCATACTTTGTAGTATTTATTTAAATTATTATGACCAAAAATTATTCCGACTCATGTTACGTGACGAGTTATTTCTAGTAATAAACGAGTCCCTCAAGGAATGCTTTGCCAAGCTGGATTTCATTAGGGTCTACCCCGTAACCTGCGGATAGTTGCCGATATAAAGTGTAACAACAAAAGAAGATGAGGTTGAGTGAACACTGAAGCAAAGGGGAAGAGGAGGGAGTGAGTTTTCTTCTCCTGGTAGACTTTCTTCAAATATGGAGTTATCCATGGGGATTGGCTACCGATCACTCTCCCACTCCTCTTCTACCTCATCTTCTCTCTCTAGATTATACCCAATTCCTTGCTTATCAGTTTTAAACAGGAAAAAGAATATAAATTTGAAGGTATCATCTGCAATTCTCCAGGAGGAGGAGGAGTCTGGTGGTGATGGTGAATTCTTGACTGGGAGAGAGAGGAGACAGTTGAGAAATGAAAGAAGAGCATCAACAACAAACAACTGGAGAGAAGAAGTGGAGGATAAGCTACTCGGGACTAAGTTTTCGAGGAAGAGATTTGCTACTTGGACTGAAGAGCTTAACCTTGATAATCTTGCTTTACTTGGTCCTCAATGGTGGGTTGTTCGTGTTTCTCGTGTTTCTGGTCAAGAAGCTGCTGATGTTATTGGTCGAACTCTCAATTGGAAATTTCCCAATATTGATTTTAAGGTACTCACTGAAATGTATATTATCAATTTTACTTGTTTATTTGAACCATATCACCTTGTTTTGTCTGGCGAACCTTAAATAAGTTGGAGTAATTTCTAATTGGCATGCAATCGGTGCTGTTTTGGCATCATTGTCTTCATTTGGGATGTATGCACTGAGTTTTATCTGCTTAAACCTTGGATATGCGACAATTATAAGCATTATGTGCATGAACTGACCTTCATAATGCGCTATTTTTCCTGTCATTGCTCATTCATGTCCTGTTTAGCGATAGTCCCATTTTTATCAATTAGGATTAAAGAAGCTGTAGAATGAAATTGCAAGAACACAGATGTGTACAGTTGGATTTTGGCAGCAATGACTTGATATGGTTTATATTTGTTATCAATTATGTATTGGCAGACAGGACTCACGATGAATCAGTTGTACTATGCTAATTTGTTTTTTTTTTCAGATCTATGCTCCTGCTGTACGGGTGAAGCGGAAGTTAAAGAATGGTTCTATTACAGTTAAACCAAAGCCCCTATTTCCTGGATGTGTCTTTTTATGGTGTGTGTTGAATAAGGAGATACATGACTTCATCAGAGATACACCTGGGGTTGGTGGCTTTATCGGCTCTACAGTTGGAAATACGTAAGAAACCGTGTTGTTTTTATTTATTTTAATTTTGACTGTTACACCTGTGATAAGCATGTTCTGCTGGTTTGGTCATTGAACTGCAAGTTCTATTTGACTTCTTGCTGTGTAGCTTCTCAGTAGAGTGAACTCTGTCAGCGAAAAAGGAATAGGATTAACATCCTTTCTGTGGTTTAGTTCATCATGGTTCAAATCCTAGGGAGCTTCATATTGCACCATTGAACACATATAATGATTTCACAGTCTTACTATCTTTATCAAATAAACCGAAACATTAGCTGGCCAGGTTAGGTTTTTCAACATCACAATAACATTTTGTCGCGATTAGTTTGTGACCTGAAAATGAGTACTGAGTAAACTTGGATTGCCATAGTAAATGACTTTAGTAAAATCATAATGTGATTTATGATGATTTTAACTGGCCATATATCGAAATTCTACCTTTGAGCAGTTCATCAAATTCCTTCTGAAAATTCACATGAGGTTATATGTTGTTACAACTATAACTGTTATTTACATTCTTTCTAGGAAAAAGCAGATCAATAGGCCCAAGCCTGTGTCTTCTAACGTTATGGAAGCAATCTTTCGGCGAGCAAAAGAAGAACAAGTACAAACTGACCAAGCATTCGAGGAAGAACAGAAGGTACAGGCACTTGCCAACGAGGGAGAGCCAAATCCAAAACCCAAAGTTATTAAAAAAATCTGTGACGGCGGATGCTAAAAGGAAAAAGAGAACAAAGAAGGGTGCAGAGCCTGCTGTGGAAAACGCATCACTGCAACAGGATCATAAGTTGCTTGTCCCGGGTTCAAGTGTTCGAATAGTGTCTGGGCCTTTTATGGAGTTTACAGGCAACCTTAAGAAGCTGGATGGAAAGACTGGAAAGGTATACTTGTTACGATTTTCTATGAGTTTTCTAAAACGATTAAACATGGATAATGGACAACCTTTGCTGATGAGTTTTTTAAAATGACTATACACGCAAACACTGAAAGCTAAAGGTGCAAAATTTATATTTTTCTGTTGAAAAATATAATCCAAGTTACCTATAACATGGAGAAGCATATGAGCAGAAGTCATTTGTGAAAGATTCATGTCTTATTGCAGGCCATTGTGGGATTTATGCTATTTGGAAAGGAAAGCTTAGTGGCTGTTGAGGGCCTTGAGGCATCATAACGACGGGTTTCACATTTTGTAAAATTAGAAGTTTTTTTTGGTGAATACTAGTTCTTTATATTGATGTAAAAATTTGTGGTTATTCGCCTTCAAGGTTCAAGTGTCCTCATTTGCTGCTTGCTTTAGTACTTTTTACGTTTTTATCCAGACAGAGTGAAAGAAATTATTTCAGGGACATCTGGTTTTCATGAGTAGACTGATAGAAAAAGGAAGGCGCCAGAGTTCATAGTTGTAGTTTCATGAGTAGACTAGTATGCGGATTTCATGAATAGACTGGTAGAAGGAAGGCGAAAGAGTTCATGATTACTGTCTGAACTTTGAAGTCATATAATCCCACATATAAAAGAGCAATAATACTTTTTCAACACATGGTGGTGGTGATAATGTTTGGTCCACATATACTGTTCCCTTTAGTCATAAGACTCATAGATGAGACATACAAGAGGATTCACTAATAACCTTATTTCAGTAACTAGTTATACAGTACTCATGAAAGCTGGTGGAGCTGATTTCTCTGTGGCTAGTGCTTATGAATCACTGGATTTCGATGAATTTATCTCACACAAGCAACTATGGAACTCCCACTTGCAGTCTCGTTTTCTGAATGGGCCTTGTGCTATAATACGGTCCCAACGTTGGATTTTATGCCTGCTGTGTAAAGATAGCAGGAAACAAATACTCACCTTGTTTGCAATGCAAAGAAACTACAGAAAGTTGTGGGGTTGTTTCTTGACAGTTTTGGAGTGAAGTGGGTAATAGGAAGAGCAGGAAGATTGGGAGAAGACTTTGGAGCTAATAATCGCCGTGATATGTATTTCTTAAAATTTTTGCCGACACAACTACCTTCTGGTTTTCATCTAGGTGTTCTTGAAGCAGTCAGTTGATGCACGACCGCCTACCAGCAGCAGGCAATCATGAAGAAGCCAGTTTATGATTTCTAGTCAGTTGATGCACGACCGCCTACCATTGCATGATTTTTAGTTAGCCTAGATGTAAACTTAGCTCTATAGAGCAATCATGTGCATGTTTTGAGCATTGTGATGGTCCAGTCTTCGCATGATTTGTTGATGTAGCTTTAATTCGATAAGAGTAATCATTTGCCTGTTTTGGCCCTTTTGGGCAGTGTCACATATCTCATTGTTACCAACAAGGGTTGCTCCAGGATTGATTTGTACGAGATGGCAAATCAAAAAAAATAGGAATGGCTTCAGCAACATTGATTCTGATTTCTGAGTGAGTTACTAAACTAAAACTCACTCCATTCATTGATTCTGAGTTCCGAGTTCTCAGATCCATTCGAACTTCAACACAATGTACCATATATATCCACTATTTGTACAGGTGTGCAAGTAATTTTGGTTTCAGAACAAATTATGCGAACCTAACAAAAAAAAAAAGAAATTAGTCATAGAGTATAGATTTTAATAACATCCTTATGTAATTTATTTGAATCAGAAATTGAAGTCAATCACCATCTTGCATCATTGATGCATGTAAGACTAGGGCGACAATACCTATCATCATATTCAAGTCCATAATTGTTTGGCAATATATAATTAAGTGAAAAAACAAACTCAAAAATTAAGAAATCCAAACACTCATTCTAAATCAGCCAAACTCAAAAATTAAGGAAATCCTAAATAAAATCATGAAAACAAAGCAAAAACTGTTTTAGGAAGGACCTCAGTAGGCTTTTTGTCATCTAACAAAATTCCTCATTGGAGGAATTTTTTCAGGAAGATAACGCAGTATTTAAACATCACTGATCCTGATAAAACTAAAAAGTTCACAGACAGAAAATTCCTTTTCATACAAAAATCACAATGCCGAAAAGAAAACAAAGAAGCATCTCAGACTCAAATTTCCCCATTAGTTTTCTTCACTATAAAAATTCAAAGTGCAAGGATGATTACAAGGTTTTTGTCATCACTGATGCTGTCTCTCTAACTTCTTGCTTTAAGGAATAACAAGATTCTAACAACAAACAGAGAACGAGTGTCGTTTATATCTATAATCGGAACGAAAGAAAAAACATTGTACGGGAAAAAGAAAAGCACCAGAAATAAATCTAATAATTCAAAGAAAAAAAGAACCAGTTGCAGAGAAAGTAACTTCGACGTGAAACAGTTAGCAACACAGGTTGGCAATTTTCTTAAAACCCTAAAATATGCGCCGTAAACAAAGAAGCACTAGGGTTTGACAGACCGACTGACATATGAATGCAAACAGCTCATAACATATCGTTAACGATGACGAGAACAAGTGCTTATATAGCCAACAACCCCAGCACCAGATTTGCCCTAATTCCTTCGCTGGGTACCTATACGGGTTGTAAAAACCATTCCTGGTACCTTATACGGATTGTGAAAAGCCATTCCTAAGAATCCAAACCGTGAAACCGCACCGCACCGAACCAAACCAATTCCAAACTGAATCGAACATACCGAAAACAGTGGAGGTAGTCAAATAAGATTTTATAGACTTTCATAGAGTTTTTATTTGAATGATTCTCGGAGATTTTCTAAAAATATAGAGATTTCTAGTGATTTATGAGAGTGTTGTAATGAGGCTTTGTGACTTGTAGAGACAAAAAAATGAGATTTAAAAAGAGTTTTTGTGATTTGTAGAGAAATAAAAATGTATAGTATCTAAATAAAAATTCAAAACGGCTACTGATTTTTCTTATTATTCACGTTATAATGTTAATCAAAGTGCCAAGAATACATAGTAAAAATATGTGTTAATTGTTCAAATAAATCTCACTGTTTTTTTCTCTACAAATCACAAAGGCTGTTTTCAAATCCCATTTTTTTTATTATGCACGTTATAATGCTAATAAAAGTACCATGAATACCTAGTAAAATATGTGTCGTTGTCAAAATAAATCTCAATGTCGTCCTATGCCTAAGTTTTTATTCTCTTTATTCCATTCATCCCAAATTTTAATAAAAGTAAACTAGTCAGCATCTTCTCGTTGTAAATAGCCCATTCTTTGGTCATCAGCTCAAACAAAAAATGAGAAAAAAAAATTTGGTCACGCTCTCAAAAACAAGTATTTCCCATATTTCCAAGTCTCCCAAAATATCACCTCTTGGGAAGAGATTTCAACCATGCCTATTTTCCAAAAAAAGTCTCTCCAGATCTTTGAAAAACACAAATCAATGACTTTCAATTCTCATTCGAATAACAAGAGTGTTAGAGTGACTCTTATGAAATCCTAATCCAATAACATGGAGTTTCTGAGAATTTAAATGACTTAAAAAAGTCTCTAACCAAAAAAAAGAGACATTCTGAGACTCTCTGATAATCTCTATGGACTAACAGAAGATTTGGAAACTCCCTAGAAGTCATTTGAAATCACATTTGACTAACCCCTTAAAGTTTCTGGTGAATCTCCATAGAACCTCAAATCAAATGAAAATCAACGGGTTAAACCGTTTACTAAAAGTGTTTAAATCTTTCATTTATAATTGTTAGATTTTGACCTAACCGAAGCCATTTCATAGAAGGGTGTTCACTTTATATATCCCCTACAAATACTAACGGTACCTCCATTTGATAGTGATTTTAGTTATAATTTAGTTTAGATGAAAATTGTTGAATTATTCAAATATTTTAATACGGATACCCCATTATATAACCATACAAAATATCCTTCGACATAAAAAGCATTATTTTCAGTATCCTCAAAGGTTATAATTGCGTGGACCTTCTGCATAATATCTAACTGGCATCGATCACAATCTGAGAAACTATCATACCATTTATAAATTCAACTGCAAAAGTGTAAAACTATTCTATATCCCATTCTTTTTCACAATCCCTAGGCATTTTTCATCACCTCATCATCGTGTGTGTTTGCTTCAGGATCAACCATTTATGTGACCTATAAAACAGACAACATAATAAAAAATTAAATAACTGCAAAAAAGTTTGAACCAATGTTATGGTAAGTGATAGATAATAATCGAAATCAACAGACAATATAGGTTATGCCAAGACAAATTTGATCTTAACATAGTTTGCTATCCATCACTGCCGATCATATCTTAGTATCCAACACAAAGTAGCAACCTCCACATTCAATTCTAGTGCTAGGCTATTCAAGGCAGTGATTATCATGATAATAGTAATAATGGATTTTGAAAAAGCGGGGGTCTAACAACCACGCTCAATATTTAGCTTAGCAATCTGTATGGAAAAACTCCAATATAATTCCAAGAGAATCAACTAGACAGTCAGACTCAATCAATGAAAATATATCCAAGAGTTGTATCTCGTTTTCTTAATTCATTCCCCAATCAAACAAATAAGAATTTGCGAGCCCGATTGAATAAGAAAAATAACTTGGACGGTATCACAAACCAATATCCAAGTGTCAATCAATTCAATCAAAAACCCAAAGGCCAAATTCAAGAACTGATTGAACTTAGCGCACAACCTATGATATTTCTACTATATAACAAAATATAACGCGGAAAAGAAATAACACATACACCAGAAATTTTGTTAACGAGGAAACCGCAAATGCAGAAAAACCCCGGGACCTAGTCCAGATTTGAACACCACACTGTATTAAGCCGCTACATACACTAGCTTACTCCAAGTTAACTTCGGACTGGAATGTAGTTGATCCCTAATCAATCTCACACTGATCAAGGTACAGTTGCACTCCTTACGTCTCTGAATCCCAGCAGGACTCTACGCACTTGATTCCCTTAGTTTATCTTACCCACGACTAAGAGTTGCTACGACCCAAAGTCGAAGACTTGATAAACAAATATGTATCACATAGAAAAGTCTATAGTATAGATAAATCTGTCTCCCACAGATTAACCTCTGAGTTTTGATCCGTCTTTTGATAAATCAAGGTGAACAGGAACAACTGATATACCGGACTTATATTACCGAAGAACAACCTAGAAATATCAATCACATCACAATAATCTTAATTGTATGGTAGTGAAACAAGATATTATGGAATCACAAACGATGAGACGAAGATGTTTGTGATTACTTTTTATCTTGCCTATCGGAGAATAAATCTCGAGCCAATCCTAAAGAAGATAGTACTCAATCACGATAGAAGATGCAAGATCAGATCACGCAACTACAGAGAAAATAGTTGGGTCTGGTTCACAATCCCAATGAAGTCTTTAAGTCATTAACCTACAGGGTTTCGTGAAAAACCTAAGGTTAAAGGAGAATCGACTCTAGTCGCAACTACTATCACACAGGGGGTGTGGGGATTAGGTTTCTCAGTTGCTGGAGTTCTCCTTTATATAGTCTTCAAATCAGGGTTCGCAATCAATATTACCCTGGTAACAAAGCATTCAATATTCACCGTTAGATGAAAACTTGATTAGACTCAAGCTAATATATTTCAACCGTTAGATCAAACTTAGCTTGTTAAACACAAATGAAATGTACCTTCATTTAGATATGAGTAACCGTACCTAAACGTGTACACCTTGTTGTCTCAACAATATTTAACCGAAATTAACCATACGAACACTTTCATATCAGCCTTATTCATCTTAATCATAACTAGTTCAAATGACTCAAATGAAACTAGTTCTGGAGTTGTTCAACTGTTTATATTCTTATAGAAATGTACAAGACACAATTGAAGCAAGATCGATTTTGATTCACTCGAATCAAGTCATGAACATTATAGCCACGGTTTGCAAAAGATTGCATTCCTTATTATAGTTCATGAACAAAACGATTTTAAAACATCATCCACTTAGGTATGCGTACGGGTATGCGTACATAAGTAGCCGGACCAAGTTTGGGTTTCACCAGTACGCAAACTGGTACACATACCATCCAAACTCACCAGAAATTCCCAGACCTGAACCTTACGCCAGTACGCGTACCGATTTGCATACCAGGTTCCCGAACTTTCTCAAAACGAACAGGTTCGCATAAGGGTATGCATACCATGGTTCCCAGACATGGATTACATATATGCAAGTACGCATACTATGCTTAAATCCATTTGTTATAAACTCTATTTCAATCATTGAAACTTTCTTAGAGGATGACAATAGTTGTTTTCACTAACTATTAGCATCAAAATAATTTTTAAGTTATGGAAATAATCAATACGAAACATTCTGAGTCTACATCAAATGACTGTATCGCACAAATCATGTAAGATGTTACCAGGCGATTTTCATATGATCATCTTTTGACTTTCATCAAGAGTATAAGATGAACTTGGTTAAAGCGAAAGCTTACCAACACATATTTCGAGAAATATGTAAGCGAGTTAAACTCAACTCGAAATATCAAATGTGTATAATCAAAGTCTATATAGCTATATGACGTTTGTCTCAAATAGGAGATAGAATAGATAGACTTTTGAGTAATAGATGAGTTCAAGTCTCCACATACCTTTTGATGAAGTTCCACAAGCTCCCCTTAGTAGTTCTTCGTCTTCAATCGATGAACGCCGTGAAGTATTATGCTCAACCACACTTTTTATCCTAATCCGAGATTTAGCTATAAGTAGACTAGAAATCAAGACTTATAGTTTTGGCAACTAAACTTGACAGCAAGCTTGAGATAGCAACGCTTGGAGTTCGACCGAGCAGTACTCTAATAGATTTGCATAAATACGGATCATTCCTTAATGCGGTGTTGATGGAGGGTACATCCCATGTAGATTAGTTTTCTATTAATTTATTTGTTTTCTGGTCAAAAATAAATAAAAACTAGGATTCGTTTAGTTGTTTATAGGATTGAAGAAAATTTAAGGTCAGAACGATTAAGCTTACCGTTAGACAGGTTATTAGATCAAGATTTGTAAAGAGAGTAGAAAAGAAGAAAAACTCCATTGTCTCGTCAACTTCAGAGAAGATAGGTTTGTGTTTTTGTTTATCTCAAGGGCATGGGAATCTTATAAGATTGATCGGGTAGGTAGATAAGTGTTTGGGGTTAGCAGATAAAGCAGTACCGTTAGTAATTCTAGGGGTATATATATACAGGAACACCCGATTAATAACAGGTTCACACATATTTGAAATAGAGTAGTGCTAAAACTAGTTTGTCTGTTATCTAAATATTTGAATAATCAGATATTCAGAACCGACACATATTTATATTGTTTTTTATTATTTGAAATAGAGTGAAGCCATTTTACACTCAGCTAATCGTATTTTAGAAACAAAGGGAACAAGCAATTTAATGTCTATGTTATTAGTGGATTTTAAGAATGCTTTTAACCTTGTTGATAGAGCAGAAATGATATCTGAAGTACGCTTCCAATGCCCCACTATATCCAGATGGTCTGAATTTTGTTATGCTTCTCCTGCTAGGCTTTATTATGGCACATCTACTATGTCATCGGCTCAAGGAGTCCAACAAGGTGATCCACTAGGACCATTGCTTTTTGCATTAGCTTTGCACCCTATGTTAAGGAATATCGCTGCACAATGTTCCTTGGACCTTCAGGCCTGGTACCTAGATGATGGTACCCTTATTGGTGATACTTTGCAAGTCTCTGAAGCTCTTCAAATCATACAGTGTGAAGGTCCAGCACTTGGTCTTCATCTCAATCTTCAGAAAACTGAATTTTTTTGGCCAACTATTGATGAAGGAAGTCGACTTGAAGATGTTTTTCCTGCAGAAGTTGCAAGACCAACTGAAGGGGTTAAACTTCTTGGGGGACCTGTCAGTTTGAATCATCATTTTTGCAGTGATATTGTTCTTGATCGTGTGAAGAAAACAGTACAATTGGTGCAGGTCATTCACAGTTTAGGAGACCCCCAAAGTGAGCTCTTGCTACTGCGTAATTGTGTAAGTATGTCCAAGTTATATTTTACTATGACGACTACTGCCTCAAGGTACCTACAAGAAGCCCAAGTAATTTTTGATACCCATCTTTTTAGTTATATGCGACGTTTGATTATGAATGATGGGCCTGGATATGGTGTATTGCAACACAGGGTCACTACTTTGCCTATCCGAGATGGTGGTCTGGGCATATATTCTATGTCAGACACCATTCAATATTGTTATCTTGCCTCTTGCATCCAATCTAAGCAGTTGCAGGATTCTATCTTGCGACATTCTGGTGTTTGTAGCAATGGTTTAAATTACAAACTTGCTTTAGACTCTTTCTTGATGGTATGTCATCTTGATTTCGCCTCTTTCAACATTGATTTAACTGCCCCCCATCCTATGCATTTATTGGCAGCTAAGTACTTTGATGTTGTTCAACAAGAGATGCCAAATTTATATAACATGTCAGTTAGGGATTTAGTCTTATGGAAGTGCAATAAGTTCCCTCATGCCCAGGATTACTTGTTCGTCGTACTTATAGGTGGTCTTGGACAGTGCATTGGTCCTCAACAATTTTGTGTTGTTCTTAGTTATCGTCTTGGTATTCCACTATTTGCAGCTGGGAGTGTTTGTTCATTTTGCAGTCGCGATATGGATTTGTATGGTGACCATGCTCTTCACTGTACACACGGAATAGGTTCAAAATTTCGGCATGACTTGGCTCGTGATATTTTGTTTGACATATGTTCTCGTGCTGCCATACACGCGCAAAAAGAAGTGGATTTAGGTTTCTTATCAGCTGAAGGTGGTGCCTTAAGACCTGCAGATATTCTCATTCATGATTGGGACAGTGGCCGTGATGTATGTTTCCATGTAACTGGAATTTCACCTTTCACAGGTAGTGAAGTTCATACTTTCGTACCAGGGAAGGTTGTATGTAATGCGGTTTCGCGAAAGCGGAACAAGTACCTTGACAAGTATACTACATATGGTTTTGGTTTTGGACTCTAGCTTTCATGACGTTGGGGGAGTTAGGAGATGAGACCGTGGATTTCTTGAAGAGAGTGAAGAATTTTGTAAATAGTCATGATGTAAATACTAAAATTGGTGATTTTCTTTTTCATAAATTAGGAATTGCTATTCAAAGGGGTGTCGGCTCCCAATTAGTTGCTAGGTTGCCGACAAATTATTTATAATTTTAATATATCAAAAAAAATTAAAATAGAAAAATATTATATATTCTAGCCTGAAATATAGTGATATGATATCAAATAAGGATTTAGAAAACAATCCGGATTTATAAAAAAGGATTTGGCAAAGGAAAAACAAATCATTACAACCGTCACCTTTCATATGTCCAGGGGTTTGTATCATTAATAATGTGGTTCTCTTTATTGGGTCATATCCTTGTACGACTCAAGCTTAGCCGAACTGCATCTTAATGAAAATTAACAATAAAAGAACAACTCTATCTCCGAAATCTTGTTTTCTCGATAACATTGAAAGATAGCTTTTATTTTCCACGATAAAAAAGTGTTTGATCAATAGCTTCCACGACATCTGCATAAGCCTTTGTATATATTTCCTCCGTTTTTTGAAAAGAGATATTTTACTTTTTTTATTTTAGTTTAAAAATAGGACAAATTAAAAAAAAATGAAAATATCTCTTTTCCAGAAACGAATGGAGGGGATTAAATATGTTTCTCAATTGAGCCAGCAAAACACAAAGTTCGATACGGAACGAAAGTAAGCACTTGACATATTTTATTCCCACTGTAAGGTACGTTCGGGACGTTATTATTTGTTTTATCAATGATATATTTGTAAACTTTTGATAAGAGATTAATAAAACAAGAAAGAAGAACACCATTTTGTTGACCATTCATGCGGCTAAATATAATGATACACCGCGCATTGTGGGGCCTTCGCTCCTTAAACCTGCACATAGAAAACTTCGCGATGTAGTTTAACATTATTGAATAATGAAAATAAGGCATAACAAGAGACGCACTACTTACATGGTTCTGCGACACTTAATTTCTTTCGATATGCTTGTTTTAGGCGATTTCTTTTATCATGGCCTTGATTCTTATAAATATAACACTTTCTTTTCTTGTTAGCATATTCAATAGAACTTCGTAGTCTACAAATGCTACTGACCTTTCACCTTTGATATATGGGGTTTTTCAATAAAATGGTGGGCACGATTTTTCAGGTCCAACATCAACTGAAATTTTAGAGAATTTGAAAGTTAAGTGATTTCATCACTTTCAACCAACTTATTATGATCATTAATTATTCAAGTAAAAAGCTCTTCCTCGATACTTTCAATTGTCGTTTCATATAATTTATTTGATGTAAAAGCAAAACACAACAACAAAGTTGATCTGCGACAAATATGACTAAGTTTTAATGGTTATGAATTCTCACAATCGTTAGATATTGATGCTTCATCCATTATACTAAATGTGTTGGCACCTTCCAACCATCTTTTCAGTATTCCGATAAATATATTTATATCAAGTTTTATTAGGATTTTTAGCACATGCTTACAAGGTAAACCTTAAAAATCAAAATTTTGACACTTGCAGTATCTTTCATATGCACCCGGTTTCATCTTTAATCTTTGTGGATAAATAAAAAGGAAAGGGTACCAATTATACCACCAACTTTTTCGTTCGGCAACCTGTATGTAAAACACCTAATACAACTGCAAGTAGACCAACTTAATGATCCTTGATAATATGTATGTATACTTTATATCTCTAACTCTTCTCAATTAGAAAGTATAGACTATGAAGTACATGAACCTGATTGTTAATAATATTACTTGGATAATCTCAAAAATAAATATCTGAGATCAATCTAGTCGTATCCAAATAATTCAGTCGAAATTCTGCCAAGTAATAACTTATTATTTATCTTTTAAGATACGAATTCTACAAGAAACAAGTCTCATAATCGATTACAATTATATGGACGTATCTACTAATATTGAATACGTAATACTTGTGTAAATTATATTATAAAGATAAACAATATAATGAAAAACGAAAAAACACAATATACCAAAAAATTTGTTAGTGAGGAAACCACAATAGCAGTAAAACCACGGGACCTCATCCATATTTGAACACCAAATTGTATTAAGCCGCTACAGACACTAACCTACTATCAGAATTCGGACTGGAATGTAGTTGAGACGGAATCCACCCTTCAAGCGATTCAGTTACGTTTGCTCTTCCTATGTCTCTTGAACCTCGCAAAGCTCTATGCCATTGATTCCCTTAGCTGACGTCATTTACATCCTAAGAGTTGCTTCAACCTAAGTGAAGACTTTTGATATCAATCTGCCTCTAACAGATAAGCCAATTTGATTTCTTTTTAGATCAAAGATCAAGGCTTGGAATCTGTTTTCAATAGACAAAGCTAGCAAATCTCACAAATCCGAAACACTTACACTCACTTAGATTAGAAGCCTGGATTTTTTACCACCTCTAAAGAATAGTCTTCAACTTATCAATTAAGAATCGTTTTTAGATTTCTATCTTGAGGAATCACAAAGTCTGGGACGAAAAGAACTTTGCGATTACTATCTATCTTGCATGAAATAGATTACAAGAACCTTCATAATAGAAAAGCAAGATTAAGATACACGAACTATCAAGATAGTCGGACCTGGCCTCACGAATCCCAAAAGTGAATTGTTTTAGTCGTAGACCTAATCATGTTTCTCAGAGGAAGCCTGGTTTAATAGAGGATGACTCTAGCTATCAACTAGGACATAGAAGTGTCCCAATTGAAAGAGCATCTCTATTTATAGATGTTCAAGACCAAAGGTTGCTTAGAATTCGAGCTATGATAACTTGATATTCAAGCAAACACTTTCTCTATTTAGATGAAACTCTAATCAGGGTTTCAAGTAATCATGTGATAATTAGTCTTGAAATCACACAGAAGAATATACACAGTGGTTCGGGTACATGTACTATAAGCAATTTGATGTTCATTTAAATACTTAAGAATTTAATCATGATACACATATTAAGATTCAGTGATCAATTCTAGCATAAGAATTTAATCATGATACACTTAAGAAATTATCTGTTTAGATGAAACTTCAATCAGGGTTTCAGGTAACCATATAAGAATTTAAAGTACGGAGAATTTAGTGATCAGTGATATCTTAGAAGTGTTTATGAGAGTCATAGCAATGCTAGTTTAATATAAAAAATAATTCTTTAAGCATCTGCTAACATTTTACTAGGATTGTTCGTGAATGGTTCATGAACTGTATAGGCAGTTCACGAGTCAAGGTGCAACGTTTCGTGAACCGGGTTCGCCAACCCTACTCGGGCCGTGAACTCATATGAACACGGTTCGTGAACAGGGTTCACAAACTGTTAGCCTTTTTCCACTAACATAAAAATTCATATCACCACGGTTTGTGAATCGGGTTCGTGAACAGTCCCCTTCTGAACTTAAGGTTTGCGAATAAGTTCGCCAACCTACCATGAGTCTATATATCAGAAGTTCTGAATTTCTCTCTTTTTATGTTTGAAATATTCTCAAATGATAAAATCATTGCTTTGGATATTTTCAAATCGATTCACAAATTAGTTCTTGAACAATAAATTATTTCGAACTAATATTTTTAAGGTCCTTTGAACATCCAATGCTTGAGTCATATTTCGAGATGAGTAACAAGACAAGATTGACTCGAAATTTCTTATTTGCAATAAATATACTAGAAGTCATATGACATAGTCTCGTATAGATCGAATGGTAATGCATGTGAGTAAATAGAATGGTTCAGTCTTCACATAACTTGTTGATGAAGTTATCCAAATATCTTCCTTCAGTTTTTGAGGGTGATGTATGGTACTCAACTACCAAATTCTAACTTAGTCTCAAACTTGATTTACTAGACTATAAATCAAGATATAGTTTTGTTCATCTAACATTGATAACAAGTTTGAGATAGCAAAACTTGTGGGTTCAACCGAGCATCGGTCTAACAAATTCTCCCCTTTGTTAATTTTAGTGACAAAACTATATAATACATATAAATTCAAATTAAAACGAACTTTCATCTCAAAACCCACTATGCTTGATTTCCTTGGTTCTTCAACAAGCTCTTAAATTCTACGTACTTTAAGTTCTTATATGGTTCTGCATGTGTTTGTTTAGCACCTTTGTTGTTGAAGATCCGTAGCGATAATAACTTATGATTATACTCAAAGAGATTTTTGTTAGAATTAAAAATCATTCTACTCAATGGTTGTTATACAAAAACATAGTATTGTTACCTCCTACAAAGTATAATTGCACAACAACTTTGAAGCAAGACTACGATGATATGTTGTCCCTCTTAGTTAATACTTACATCTTTTGCAAAATAGATAAAACTTATAGATCGTAATCCCCCCTCCTTTATATAATGCTCTGAGAAGCCATATGTTTTAGCAAGATACTACTTAATAATTCTCCCCCTTTTTGTCGACAAAATTGGCAAAGGAGAAAAACAAGGATCATAATGAATTAAACAAAAGAGTGTCAAGACTAGAGAACACATACTAGATTTTAGTTTCAACGATTTCACCAAGAAAACTCGGTGTCTTCATCAAGGAGATATATAGGTACAAGCATCTCTTACAATTCCAAATTCGCTCTCCCCACAAAGATACAACTTTTAAGCACAAGAAAAGAACTCTCCTCTATTTGATGTCATTCCCGAAAGAGCAACATGAGCGACTGATAGACGCATTTATGTGTCTACTTTGATATCAATTACATGTATTGTTAGTGCTCGATTTTGTCTTATTTGGATTTTTGTGTCTTTGTAGGTGTCTTTGAAAAAATAAGCTTTTGCGGCTAAATTGGCTCGAAAAGTGGTATTTGGACCTCCGACAGAAATTACTAAAGGCACCCCTTAGTTGGATAAAGGCACCCACATGATAGCTGATAAGGGCACTCTCGGATTGGATAGGGGCACCCTTTCTTCACCGGTTCAAAAGTTCAGTTTTGGCGGGAAAACTTAACCAGTCACCTGCGTATTTTCTGTCCGAATTATGGAAGAGACTTAATGAGATTTAGCCGCTGTTTTCCATTGGGATTGACTAGATTGGGACAAACAACATTGGTATGGATGATTAAATAGACTATATTGGGATGGATCATTGATATGAAGTTAAACAGGGAAGGTATTCATCGGGTTTCAATTTGGAATATTTGGACGAGATTGAGCCGGAGATTTTCACGGTAATGATTTGGTATTACCCTGTTACATCAAAACAGGGTAGGTAGTGGTTTCAGAATCGGAAGGAATGAATTTTCTATACTTATTTTGATTAGGTAGGGAGTAAGTTATTCTCGGAAAATTTCCGAGTTTTATATGGTACTTACGTGGAAGAAGGAAAGATATCTTATTTTCTGGATTTGATTATGTCTTAAGAAGGAATTTTGAGGAACCAGAAGACGTGTAAAGGAAGATTGCAAGTTGAGATAAACTCGTGACTTAAAGAGAAAGTCTGATACTTTCTACCCAAGAAGACAAGCTTATTTTTGGAGATTTAATCTATATGTTATCTAGGAGGTCACACAAAGGGAATCGGGAGTTTGGGGTCTGAACAGAAGGCATTGGAAGGCTACGGAAAAGTTGCAGAGAATTTTCACTGCTGGTGATGCCGGAGAAGAAGAAGAGAACAGCAGATAGACACAGTCGCAGAAAGCGTTGCTATTCTTTCAAATTCAATATATTTGTAACAATTTTTGCAACAATTATTTCGAGTTCGCAACATTGTTGTCAGAGCTTCTCTGTAACAGTGAGTTTTGTAACAATTATATTTGTTACAAACTCGCTGCTTTATACTTTTTTCTTCTTCATGTTTCTCATCTTTAAACACCGTTTGAGCTATGTTTCGATATTTTGAGTATGATGAGCTAAACCCCAACACTGGGACAAAGGAGGAAGCCATTCTTCACGCATATGGTAATTCCATTAATTCTTTTATGACTTATTGCATTTATTTTTAATCGTATCTTATGATTTTTATTGAATGATTGTGATTTCAATTGATGGGTCATGCTTTCTTAAGTGTTTTGATGTCTCATGCTTTAGATATATAGTCATTACTTTCAAAATCTACTGTCGGCAATGAATTAGAGTCAATAAATTATTATTATTTGAGTTATAAATGTCTAGAATTATTAGTTGAACCACATGAATGTGAGAATTGGTAGATTCCCGAGTCTCAGTACCTCTCGATATTGTGACAATATTTTGTATATATTTTCTAGTATTTGGTCTAAAATCAATCTCAACAAGTCCGAGAATTGAATCACTTTATTTACTACTTTCAAAACAACATCAATTTTTGGCGCCGCCGACGCGGACTTGTTTTTAGGTTAGGTTTTAGATTATTTTTTTTTTTTTAATACTCTAGGTATTTTTGTTTTTGGTTGGCAGGTTTTGCTGGAAGCTAAAGGTGGAAAGTTGGGCTTGCCTAAAAGAGCAGAAAATCCCAAACTTATATTATTTATTTATTTTTTAGATTTTATTTATTTTGCTTAGTTTTTATTTTTGGAACTTTTATATTTTGTTTGCTTGTTTGTATATATTTTTTATATAAAAAAAACAACAACACAAACACGAAAGCACACGTTCACAACATTATTGCATCGTCTGGCACCGATTATTAGGAAAACACATGGTTTAGTAAGGTGAACCCTCTGGGCGTTGTCATCCGAAACACCACAAGCCATAGCCTCGTACTTTTGACCAATCTCTGACTGTAGGTATATTTTGTTAAAGGTAACCCAAGCCTACCATATATAGTCAACCCCATCATTTGTATTTTTCACGTGCACAAATTATGTCGAACCGGTATTATAATAGCGAATACAATGAATATCCGACTAAGCAACATGAACATTATTCTTTTTATGACCATAGTGTGAATAGTGGTTGGGAGCATCAACCTTTCTGAGGTTACGGTTCATACCATGGTGAGCCCAATTGAAAAGCTGGGGTCTAACAACACCACCCAATATTTCGCTTAGCAATCTGTATGGACAAACTCAAATATACTTTTAAGAGAATCAACAAGACTCAATCAATTAAAAGTACATCAACGAGTTTATATCTCTCTCTTGATTTGATTTACTCAAGCAAGAATGCGCGTTCTAATCAAATACAAGGAATAACTTGGATGGTACCAAAGACCAATATCCAAGGATCAATCAATATCAATCAACAACCAAAGGTCGGATTTCCAATTGATTGATTCAAACGCACAACCTGTATTATTTCAATTATAAAGATAAAACAATATAAAACGGAAACTGAAATAACACGGACACCAGAAATTTTGTTAACGAGGAAACCGCAAATGCAGAAAACCCCCGGGACCTAGTCCAGATTGAACACACACTATATTAAGCCGCTACAGACACTAGCCTACTCCAAGCTAACTTCGGACTGGACTGTAGTTGAACCCCAATCAATCTCCCACTGATCCAAGGTACAGTTATGCTCCTACGCCGCTGATCCCAGCAGGATACTGCGCACTTGATTCCCTTAGCTGATCTCACCCATAAATAAGAGTTGTTACGATCCAAAATCGCAAGCTTTGACAATAAACAAATCTGTCTCACACAGAAAAGTTTATCAAAGGATCAATATGTCTCCCAAAGATAAACCCTAAAGGTTTTGTTCCGTATTATGATAATAATCAAGGTGAACATGAACCAATTGATAATCCAGACTTATATTCCCGAAGAACAACCTAGATTAATCAATCACCTCACAACAATCTTAATCGTATGGAAGCGAAACAAGATGTTGCGGAATCACAAACGATGAGACAAAGTGTTTGTGATTACTTTTTATATCTTGCCTATCGTAGATATCAATCTTAATCCAATCAATATGATTGTACTCGTACGATAGAAGATGCAAGATCATATCACACAACTACGATAAAAGTAGTATCGGTCTGGCTTCACAATCCCAATGAAGTCTTTAAGTCGTTTAACCCGGTTTGAGAAAAGAAAACCAGAGGTTAAAGGAGAATCGACTCTAGAACGCAAAATAGTATCACACGTAAGGTGTGGGGATTAGTTTTGCAGAGTTGCTAGATGTCCCCTTATATAGTCTTTCAAATCAGGGTTTTGCCTTGGTCACAAATCAAACAATATCCACCGCTATATGAAAACCTGATTTAGATTCAAGCTAATATTTGTCAACCGTTAGATCAAAAACTTAGATTGTTATACACACTTGACACTGCACGGTTCTAGGTTTGTTAACCGTACCCGAAGGTATGCACTTGTTGTTCAATAATAGTTAGCCAAAGGGTTAGCCATATAAGCATCTCATATCAACCATGTTCTTCTTCACCATAACTAGTTCAAATGACTCAAATGAACTAGTTAAAGAGTTGTTCAATTGCAAGGAAATCTTATGTACTACATAAGACACAATTGAAGCAAAGATGATTTGATTCACTCGAATCGGTTCATGAACTATATAGCCACGGTTTGCATACTGCATTCCTTAGTCTTTATAAGTTTAAGTTCAGAAATCATCTTCAGATATATAACCTTTATCAAGTTCGCAGACTAGGTTCGCGGGCTTAAGAAACCGGCAAAGTTTACAAACTCCATCAGAAAATCTCGGCAAAGACCTTCTGCCGGTTCGAAGATTGGGTTCGTGGACTAGTCTAGTTTGTCAACTCCAGCAGAATTTCTCGGGATGAGAAGTTCGGCAGCTCGCGGACTGAGTTCACGGACTTGGCTCACGTCATTTTCCGGTTTCTCTTGATCAAAAAAGTTCGCAAACTTTGGTTCAAGGAATAGGACTTATACATAAATGTGTTTCCACAAAAATGCTTATGTCCATCATTGGTTATGTAATCTAAACTCTCATTTCAATCATTGAAACATTCTTAGAGGACGTTATATAGTTGTTACACCATCTCTCGTCAAAGCAATTTTCAAAGTGATTGAAGCATATCATGACTTTCGTCACTGGGTAAAGATAAACTTGATCGAAGCGAAACGCTTACCAACACATATTTCGAGATATAGATAGGCGAGGTATATTCGGCTCGAAATACCAAATGTGTATAATCTAAGTATATATATATATATATATAGCATACGACTTCTTGTCTCAAAGAGTATGAGATAGAGTAGATAGACTTTTGAGTGATAGATAAGTTCAAGTCTTCACATACCTTTTTGTCGAGAAGTTCCACCGGTTCCTTGAGTAGTTCTT